>NW_011628049.1:534970-580494 GCF_000512975.1 Sesamum indicum
AGATATAAAAATATTTGTCTTGAAGAGAGGATTCTAATGGTACCATTGGGCGTCGGAAATTCGTCCGGACGGCGTCGGAAAATTGTTTCGAAGTTTCCGGCGAAAGTGGGCGAAATACCAAATTTTCTTTCTTTTTTTTTTAATTTTTTAATTAATTTTAATTATATTAGTTAAAATATATTTTAGTAAATTAAGAATATTTTAGATAATTATAATAATTAAATATTTTGGCTAATTAATAATAATTATTATAATTAAATATATTTTAATTAATTAGAAATAATTTTAGATTTTAATAATTAAAAATTATAAAATTATTTGAATTTAAGTGTAATTTAATTTTATATTTAATATTAAATAAACTAAATATAATTTAATATTTCAATTTAAATTATAAAAAAAATACAAAAATAAAACAAAAATAAAAAAGGGCATTTTAGTAAAATAATAGTTAGATTTAATAATTAACAATTACAAAATTATTTGAATTTAAATATAATTTAATTTAATATTGCAATTTAAATTTAATATGCCAAAATTTAATTTATTTTTTAAGGTGAGAAATGACAAAAAAAATACACAAAACAAGCAAAATACCCCTTTGTGTGCTATATAGATCCATAGAGGGGTATTTTGGTCCAAAAAATCATTAAATATCAACCTAAATCGCAGAAAAAGACTACCAAACGCAGCAGACGCGCGTCTTCTTCACTTCTCGTTAGTTGCTAACAGAATGGGGGTTTTTTGCTGACTAAAACAAAACATGAGTGGGGTTTTAGCCTATTCTGAAAATAGGGAAGTGTTTTTTGCATACTTTTTAAAACACAGGGGGGTTTTATGCATTTTGTCCTATAAATAATTAAGTAATTATTATATAAAAAAATATTTTATTATTAATAGAAATATATCATATTTTAATTAAATAATTATTATATAAAATAATATTTAATTCTTAAATACATATATATAATATTATATGTTAAATGTGAGAGAAGGGCAAAAATGTCAAAAAAAAAAAGGTATTTTTATAGAAAAATCGCAGTCAAAGCGCGTGTGGCCCAATTTTTGTACGGAGGGGGTTTTTTGAACTTTATTTTATATCATAGGGGGGTATTTGATACTTTAATTTTCATAGGGGGGTTTTTGAACATTCTTATTATCACAGGGGGTCTCTGAATTTTTTCCAGAAATTAATAGAATCCGATTCACTAATTTGATAGTGAGATTCGGATATGTTTCTTCCATTAGAATAGTTTTTGTTGCAAGACCTTGATCCACCTAGCAGCGGATTCGTGAATTCTATCTCTGGTGTGTGGTGTGGACGAGCATAAAAGAGATCTACGTTGATCTCTGCATAAATGCAAATTCGGAGAAGGAAAAATGCGTGTAGCAGATTCAGAATATAATTGAAAATGTATAATCTCTTGTTTAGATTCATGGTTTTCGATTTCTGTCCTAAGCCCCCAAAAACATTTATGCATGTTTTATATATTATTTGTGTTTTAAGAACCGAAAACCGAAAAATAAAGGAGTACACCCTTGATGGGATTGTAAATTCAATTTAATTTCCACTTCGGCTGCTTGTTTTATTTTTTCGAGTCATACCGTTCTTTTCAGCTTGGAGTGAAGAGAGTTTTTATTTGTTTATTTTTGAGATTTAGTTCAATGGAAACTGTGGAGTCATGGTGAGTCGGTGAGAATGGGAGCAAGAAAGCCTAGCAGCTTTTAGGAATTTTTTTGGAGCAAAAAAATTACAAGCTTTTGGGGATTTTTATTTATTATTTTTCTTTTTGTGATTAGTGAATTATGTTTTAGAAAACCAAAATTAATTAACTTAAATGGTGTTATTGACATTTGAGTCGTAAGTTGCCTTAGAGCGACACTCCCACTATCAAATCGGCCAATTCGCGCTCGGAGCAATAAAGCGGTACTAGGAGGGTTTGCAAAGGTCGAAAAATTTTCAAATAAATCTTAAGATATTAGATAACTAGTTCTGTAAAATAAGGATTGTCACTCTGATACTTAAGTCAATAATTGATTTAAAAAGAAATAAAAGAAAAAATTTGAAATAAAGTGAGAATAATGGTGAAAAATAGTGATAAGTTGAACATTCATGTAGAGTGAAAATTGTAAGCTTGAAATAGCTCGAAAAATCAAGAGAGAATAGTGCAAAAGAGAGAATTTGAGGATAAGAGTGATGTTGAAACCCTGTCCCAAAAACTTGCACATGACCCCTGTTTATAGGTTTGCATAGAATTGGATAAGAGATCAATTATTGAGTGTCATACGAAATTGAAAAACTATTTGAGTTAGCTACCACACGCAACAAACCGTTAGTGATTTGAATAAGTATTGGTTGAGATACGCGAGCTGAAAGGAAGCCTGGCAATCTGCCTATTTTCTAGGAATTAGTTATTCACAATCTTCCAACTTATTTATGTCTGATTTACCTAAAACTACTTGGAGATATTTTGGGATGATATGTACAAAATATATTGGTAAGCTATAGGGTGTGTCCTCTCAGTTATATGATGACCTGTCCGGTAGAAATGGAATTATTTCTTGGACCCCGACAGTTCAGTAAAGCAATAGGTAAGTTTGTGGACATTTCTTCCCTACTGATCGGCTTTATCCGTCTTGTTGGTGGATTTTTATCCGTCCTGTCAGTGACCTTTATCCGTCCTGCTGATAAACCAATTAGGCTCTTAGTCGGCTGGGCTAGTATGCTTAGTTTGTGGGCTTAACCCAATAATTTAGGGGGCATCACCAACTAAATAATATAATTAAGCATTCATAGCAAATAAATAAAGTTGTATTATTGCTTAAAAAGATATTTTTTGTTAATTAGTCGTAATAATTTAATTTATATCTTTTGAATGATATTAGAATAATATCAAATAATATAAAAAATAAATTACAAAAATATAAAAGTATTAAATATATTAATTAAAAATTTTATTAGTATTAAATTATTCAAATTATTTGAAAATTTTAACATTAATTTTAGATGATTTTTTTAAAAATAAATTAAAAAATTAAATTTAATTAAGATTATTATAATATTTATTAAAATGAAGATAAAATAATAAACAAAAAAAAATACAAGTTATTTACAAAGCTCTTGCAAGCACTTTCTATATATAAGTGAATTAAAGGGTTAAATACACTTTGCACCTCTAAATTATGCATAAAGTATATTTACATTACTAAATTATAAAAGGTAACAAAATAGCCCTTCATGCTATACACTAATTTTTTTATGATAAAAATGCTCTTATTATTTATCCTAAAATATCTCTATTCCAGTCATTATCCTATATATAATCTAAATTCTTATAATTTTTTATTTAAAATAAACATTACCCAAAATTTATATATAATTTTTATATTGAGTATAGAATCTGTATATACTTTACAAATTTACAATTCTTATATTTTACATAATTGGTAAAAAATTTACATAAATTTTGCTTGTGATGTTATATATTTTAATTTTTTAAAGATAAATTATCAAAACTAATGGACATGGCCTAAAGGAGATTGGCCCAAGACGAAGTACCAAGCCCAGGTGAAGGCGCACCAGCCAATGAGGAAGGCAACCCATCTAAATCACTAAGCCTAGCCCAAAAGGGGACCTCGTATGATCCAACCTAGCCCATCAAAAAGGTCCATCTAGCTCAGCTCAAAAGGCCCCCTCCCTGCACTAAAGCCCAGTCAATGAAGGAAGCCAACTTTGTCATATTTAGCCCGAAAGAGGAGCCCAATTCGGACACCTCCAAATCTAACTGATAGGAAGGAAGGTGCCCTCAACACGATAAACTCTTCACCCTGAAAGACTCCTTACCAAGTAGTAGCTTGCACAAAGAAAGAGCCCCCTTCACCTGGATACTTATTATGAATAAGGAGGATTCTTATCTACAGGATCCCGCTTTTCTCGCTAAAAGCGTACGGGTTCCCCACAGCAAAACTCCTATTGCAGGGGAACTCCTCCTCTATAAATAGAGGAGGTACCCCCCAATAAACCTCCCACTGTCACATTCGAGAATTCTTCCTCTTGTTGCTATCCTATTGCTCTAAAATCGTGTTCTAACATACTAAATTCTCAATTTTATCATAATTTCTTATTTTCATTCATTTTTATTTTTATCTATCCTTAAATCCGGTACTAACTTAAGCATTGGAGTACTAACTCTTTGTTTTGCAGGTCCTTTTTTCTCAAGAATTTTTACTCAAGTGGCCTAGAACCATTTCAAAGATCCAAGGACTCTGGACTCCACGAGACACGCCGCCACGTCCGGTCCCCTTCTCTCTTAAAATTCGACACCATCACGACGAGTTGCCGGCTACCACACCTGCCATTCGACTCCACTTAATGATGCGAGCATTTCCCCTCAAATAATTGACATTTCATCAACTAGGGACGATGGCCCTTTTCACTGTCGATTCGCTGCCATCTCGTCAACCCACCATCGCGGACCACCACCATTCGCTTCCTCTCCTCATTGCAAGTCGAATGAGTCCCCTCCCAACGTTTTTCATCAACCCAACGCAAAGATAAAAAAACAACGTACCTCCGCCCTCCAGTCGCGCTGCCATAACTCCGGCGTCTGACAGCCGTTTTCAGGCGGAGAGCCACCAATCAACTCGTCTCCTCATAGCGGACCTCCCTCTCCGATCAGAATTTGTCACCGGAGCCTCAACGGATTTCACCTCTAGGGAAGCTGACACGGCCAATGCAGGCAGCAACTCAACCGAGTTGACTCAACAGTAGAAACAGCATCAACAAACTTAGAATCCGAAGCAGAATATTCTGAAAACATCATTTTGTTGAAGTTGTTGCACCCTCAAAAACCTCAAAACCTCCACAAATGGCATCCCACAAATTTCTCCTTGTGGACTCGCCACTGCATTCAATCGGTGCGATTTTGACTGATGACAAAAGTCCAACACTGGTGTTCACATGTAGCACCCCCTTCGCTACAAGGGCTATATCTACCCTAAACGTCATACTTATAGTAATCCCTATGTTATATATATAAATGCACATAATCATCTAATCAATATGCATACGTAATCACAACGTCATAACGACATAGTTAACCGACAACATCACATATATTCAAATCAAACACTACAGGTGATCCATCACAGTTGATCGCTACGCCTATGTTCTCTTTATACAAACAAAATAAGATTTGTACTCTAGCTGACAAAAAGGAGAAAACAGCATACTGGCCCGACCTGCCTGAGTATAGTGCGTAGACCTATTCTTCAACAGTCAGACACCTCAAAGTCTACTCCTGAAAGAAAATGTCAACAGAGGGATGAGCCTGCCGCTCAGTAAGTAAATAATCAGCCATATCTATATATGTATATCAAACACAGCCCAAACAGGGCAAGTAGGCAACATGCATGGATTACAGTCAATTTAACTCCAACATAATCAATTGTAGTACCCCACATAGCTATCTCACAATAAAATAATCAATTAAACTTCTTTTTTCCTAGTTTGCTTACCAGAAGGTGATATCGTGTTTTTCCCGTCAACTCAATCTCACCGTTATATAAATTTAAGTGAATCCCCTTGACAGCCGGCTCATCAATCTCATTTCGCATCATAGCTCTTTTCAATTCGCATCATAGCTCTTTTATTTCGCATCATAGCTCTTTTCAGATCACATCTTTTTCATATCGCATCAAAGCTCTTTTCATTTTATTTTTTTTTTCTCATATCGCATCAAAGCTCTTTTCATTTCATTTCGCTTTATAGGCTTTTGAACACGTCAAGGGGTATTCACGCCACAATATATATTCAACTTCCACAACTCCCTCATTTTCACATATCACCATTCTTGTAAGCATTAGTAACGTAAAACAGTATATCCATATATTCTCATTTTCAGACATCCACAACACATCAAACAACAACATAACATTTCAACGTATTTTCTCATTCCACGTACACAATACCATCAATCAAATCAAATCATTCACCACTCATATATTTTTCAGCATGAACCACAAAGTCATATAATAGTAATACCACAAATAAAAAAAGCATATATAGATAATACTAATTATTTACTTACCTTAACCTCACAACATTTCTTTCTACTCAATCGCTAATTGTCAGTCCTTTCACCTCACCCCCGTATCCTATAATGAGTTATACCACATACAATTAATATATCGAGAATATCATAATTTCTTTTAAATACAATATTAAATATTATTTATACAATTTCTACTAATTCTTTAATATTTCACTTCTATCGAAGTACAAATCTTCGTTTTTCCTCTTTATTAACATACCATTTATTAAATATAATTTCTAGAATATTTCTACGAATTTCTTATCAATTTCTCGCTATTATATAATTTAATTAAATAACAATACGTAGAATTGCGTATTTGGTTAACAATTCCGATGGAATTATATAAATTGGCTATAGCAACATTCAAATCTAATAAATTTAATAATCTAATTAACCAACGACATCATTTTTATATCCGATTCTATATTTAATTAGACATTATTTTAAATAGCCAAACTCGTAAAATATTCTGATTAAATGGTACATCGCTTAGTATAAATAATATTTAATAAACGGACTAATTAAATAATATAATTATATAAATTAATAAGAATTAAAATTAAAATTCTTACCTCCCGCGCCAACTGAAGAAGAACAGAAAAATTGCAGAATATGCAGTGAAATAGTTTGACAATATTATATGTATATATATATATATATATTATGTGCTTATCACGGGGGTGGGGCGGTGGGTGATGGCCCACCCCTCCCCCAATTCATTTTTCTTTCTTTTTCTTTTCTATTCCTTTTCTTTCGTCTTTTTCTATATTTTTTTTAATTTAATTTAAATTTTTCTCAAAATACCCATGACGTCCTTCTTAAATTTCTTAATTAATATAATTTGTCCCCAAATATTATAACGAACTCCAATTTAATCCGTTTGAGTTTTATTATATTCCAATTAGGGAACATAATTATTTACTAATTAACTAAGTTTTATAAGAATTACCAATTAATCCCCCAATTAGATATTATAATCTTTGGGGCGTCACATCACAGATGCAGAGACTGAAGCTCTTGCAGCTCCTTTTCGATTTGCACTCATTGAAAAATTGTCGCATGGAACACCTTCATACAACAACTTGCACAAACTCATCCTAGAACTGGCCTCAAGGGCGATTTCACGGTTAGTATGCGTAACAACAAATATGTCTTAATTCCACTTTCTAATTAAACAAATTACTCTCACATGTGGTTCCACCGAATTTGGTATATTCAGGGATGTCCAATGCGTGTCTTCAAGTGGACTCCTATATTCACGCCATTACAGGAGTTTTCAATCATTCCGCTTTAGGTCTGTTTTCCAGAACTGTCAACACATTTGTTCCGCAAAGATGTCCTATTTACAGTGATAGCATGATTAGAACCCCCCTCCAGATTGATGAAGCAACATTCAATCAGTTCAAGCTTTCAAAGGCACGGGGTATGTATCAAATTCGACCTTCTCAAACCAGCTTTGAAGAGTTTAAACTTTAGATTTTTGGTGAGACAATCGTGCAGAAAATTGAATATGAGCAAATCCCACAATACTGTTCTTTGTGCAAATATGTTGGGCATAGAGACTCAGAGTGCTACTCAAAAGGAAATGCACCCAAACCACCTCCCCGAATGCCAAGTAAACCTATTGTTGCTGACGTTAAGAAAAGAAAAGGAAAGCAGGTTGTTGAAGCAATGGAACGGGACAAAGCACCAATTTGTGAAATAGGTGAATGCCCAAAAACGATGGACCAGACAGAACCGTCTCAGATAACAAAAGATGATAGGTACCACATTGAATATACAATTGACTATGTGACTAGCGTTGATTCCACTTTTATTTTTGCAAATGAGGCGAGCAAATTAAAGGATCATGTGGTTGTGCATGAAAATATTGTTTCTGTTGATGTTGCCGACAATACCTGCGTTAATGATAGAACAGGCGATGGGAGCTTGGTGTACAAAGTGGATGATGGGAATTAGATACATGTGGAAAACACTATCATATTACTCGAACGTAATTCAGATGAGGGGGAGAATATGGACAGCAATGCCAGGCCTTTGAAGATTCGCAATCTAATTTTCTTGACCAACCACAACTCTGTTGATACAGAATCTGCAAAGCAGCTGTTTTAGGAGCTGGCTACTCTGATCATACTGGAATCAATTCCCTATGGACGAGCAACCGAATTACTTGATCAAGAATTCAAAGGAGAAAAAGCGGGTGATGAAACAGAGGAGCAACTCTTGTGGTCCAAGAATTCGGATGAGGCGAATCAAAAGAAGATGGAAGCAGAAACACAAAACATGATGGTGTTGGAAGAAACTGTTACGATATAAAGGAGTAGTACTCCTCCTTTTATGAATTTGTTGCTGTAACGATGTAGCTATGACTGTTATTTAAATTTCAATAAAGAAGGGATGTGGATCCCAAAACTTCCCCCATCCTCAGGTGTTTAATTAAAAAAAAAAAATAGAACTCCGGACTCGTACTAAAATCACACGCATCAAAAAATATATTTAAAATATTTCATCGTGCATATATATAGTGTAAAATATGCAAATCTATAATATAATTAATATAATATTCTATATGTTTTTAAGAAATGATATGGTATATTTTTATTATGTGGACATATAGTTAAATAAAAATTTATAAGATGTATATCATACTTTTTCTATAATATATATGCATAATGTATTGACGCATATTTAAATGTACTTTTTAACATAATTTATTTACTTTGTGAAATATATTTGTATATATTAAGCTTGTAAATATTCTTTATGTTCTATATTTATAAAAAATTATAAATTATAAATATTATTTTTAAGATAAAATGTGACTAAATTTTAAATCACTAAAAATAATTTGGGGGGATATTTTAATAAAATATAATTTAGAAAGTAAAATAAAATATATAGGGGTAAGTGAAAACGGAATTTTTATTCTAGCAATGCCAAATTATTTTGTTAAAAATATCGTTATTATTTTTTATATTTTAGGGGTGTAAATAAAATATAATGCATAGTTCATGATTACAAAATATTTTTAACACTGAATTAAATGACCTAAGATTCTTAACCAAATTGAAAGGCAATTTCGGGTCCGGCGGTACAATACATACTCTGACTCGTACCGTTGGTGTGAAGACTGTCCTGCAGGCTTACCTCTCAACACCCTTCTCACTCGAAGCCTTTGTTACTCCACTACTCCGCCGGGTGCCTATTGCTCGATCGCCGGCGACAGGTGGACTCTTGTTTTCCATTCACATCTACACCGCTTGCCCACCTTTTATTCTTCGATGTGCTTCAATCAGTTATTTTATTTGGAAAAACAAAATGTTTGTTTCTAAAGCTATGTTTTGTATAAGAGTACTAATCTATATTTGTTTTGAAATTGATATACAAGCATCTTTATGTGTCTGCTTTCTGTTTGATGTGAATTCGAAATTTCAGTTTTAATTTTTTTTCCTCATTCTTTGAATTCCTGTTTCTTGTTAATTAATTTTCAAGGATGTCCATTTTACATGTGAAACTGTTGGGTTTGTATAGGAGTTCAGATAAAATGTTTCAGGGAGTTGTCTCCTTTTCTCCCCATTTTGTGTTTGTGTTACTTTTGAACTTAAATTCCCATGCATCTTGCTGTCCCTGTGTGACTTTCTTCTAAGACCACAGTTGTGTGTGTGTGCGCCTTCTTTTTCTTTTTGGGGGCGGGGGGGGGGGGGGGTGTGGTTTCAATTTTATTTTGTTTTGGTATGATTTGTGGAGGAGAGAAAAACAAAGATAAATAAGTATAAGTTAGAGATAGTGTATATGTTTGGATTTGTTTTTGGAGATATATAAAATAAGCATGGTATGTTTGATGTTGTTTAGTGGGAGATAAAAATTATTGTTCATTGTCAAATCATGTCTGTTTTATATATATTTATATATATGTATGAGCATGTATATAATTTTTTTAGTTATAAGGCGTATAATTAGTGTACACTTATTATGATAAAAAACAAATGAGGCACTGTTTCAAAACATCTCAAAACAATAACAAAACTTCCAAAACAAATCAAGACAAACATTTGTACATGTTTTGAAGATGGGCCAAAAATGAAACACTACGAAAATGTTTCAAGACATTGTTTCCTTTTTCCCCCATTTTGTGTGTTTGTTACTTTTGAACGTAAATTCCCATGCTTCTTCCTGTCCCTGTATGACTTACTTCAAAGACCACAGTTGTGTGTGTGTGGGTTTTCTTTTTTTTCGGGGGGGGGGGGGGGGGGGGGGTTTTTTTTTTTTTTTTTAAATTTAGATTTTTCTTAGTTAGTGAACTCTATACTTTCTTTTTACTTTTCATATAGCCGGTTTTGACATGTACTTGGAATAGTTTTTTTCCAACCTATGTAGTCGAACTCAACATGTGATTTGCATTATTTAATATTTATGAACATACTTGTTGCAATTGATCGTCAATCGTATCTATCGACACGTGTTTAATTGCCTTCTTTTTTGTTTATTTGTTACCCTTAATTTCTAGATTCTCATTTTTCACTTAAGTATGACATATTTGTCCAAAACTGGTGTTACTTGTCTGGTGTGCTGTCTCATAGTGGGTATTTTTCTCTCCAGGATGAGCTCAAGAAAAGGCATTGTGTATCCTTCAAATGGTGGTACTTCTGATCCATCATTCAAGGGGAAAAGCACATCAGATGTCTCTAACCCTGGTATTGATCAATTATCACATGGTGTCTCAGATATGAATGTGAATTCTGCACAAGATGATGGATGGGAAGTATATGGAAAGAAGTCCAGAAATAGGACAGGTAGCAACTCTTCAAAACAATGGGGTCCTCAGCATTCCAGCTCTAAGGCATGGGGTCATTCTGATACTGTGCAGAGACTAGGAATGCGAAATCATGGTGGATTGGGGAGGGGATCTGGTCAGACCTGGCCCACACTATCTTCTGATTCTAGAAAACATGCTGGCAGAGGGTATACTAAACCCCCATCATCTGATCGAAGCCTTGACCCTGACTATGCAGCTGCACCTCCAGTAATTCCCCCTCCTCTAAAGAATGGATGGGGATGGTCTACCAGGGTCTCTTCAACTCAGTCGTCAGGAGATAGCATTGGCCATAGCCAAAATGCCCAGAGAGTTCACCCTGCTGATGATGCTTCTAAGGGTGATGATGTTGACGAGGAGTCAGACGTTGATGACACTGATGATGAGCTTATGAATGATGATTTTGATTCAGATGAAAGCCAGAAAAGCCATGAGACGCGGAAGAAGAACAGATGGTTTAAGGAACTTTTTCAGTGTCTAGATGGTTTGACAGTTGAGCAGATAAATGAGCCTGAAAGACAGTGGCATTGCCCAGCATGCAAAGGAGGTCCGGGAGCAATTGATTGGTACCGGGGCTTGCAGCCCCTTATCGCACATGCAAGGACTAAAAGATCGAAAAGGGTGAAGCTCCACAGAGAGCTTGCTGAACTTTTAGATGAGGAACTTCGAAGGAGGGGAACGTCAGCAGTGCCTGCTGGTGAAATATTTGGCAAATGGAAAGGTCTGGAAAAAAGAGCTGATAAAGAAATAGTGTGGCCACCTATGGTTGTAATTATGAATACCAAGCATGAGAAAGATGAAAATGACAAAGTATGACATTTTTGTTGAAGTTTGAATTTTCTTAGTATGTACGTTTTGAGTGTATGCTAATATTTCCTTGATTCTAATATCATTTTACAGTGGATTGGGATGGGAAATCAAGAGCTTCTCGACTATTTTAATGCATATTCTGCAGTCAAGGCCCGACATTCATATGGACCACAGGGGCACCGAGGCATGAGTGTCTTGATATTTGAGGCTTCCGCAGTGGGATATGCAGAGGCTGAACGTCTGAGCAAGCACTTTGAAGACACTTGTAGAGATAGGCTTGCTTGGGAAAGAAATAGGGTGCTATTCTACCCAGGAGGAAAGCGCCAACTCTATGGATACATGGCAGAGAAACAAGATATGGACAACTTTAACCAGCATTCTCAAGGTGCTCTGTGTGTGCGTATGGGTTTTTTATGTGTGTATATTTTGGTTGTTTGTTTCTTCTTAATCCTGATGGTGCTAGTATGAATTGTCATTAGTTTCTGCTTACGATATGGTAGATTCTAAAGGCTGCATAATTGCTTAGGTAAATCAAAACTGAAGTATGAGATGCGGTCATATCAAGAAATGGTTGTGAACCAAATGAAGCAGATGAGCGAGGATAATCAACAGCTCATATGGTTCAAGAACAAAGTTGCAGAAGAACAGACGAGCAAGAAAGCTCTTGAAGAGTCTTATGGAATTGTGACTGAGAAGCTGCGGAAAACTATGGAAGAGAACCGGATAGTGAAGCTCAGGACCAAAAAACATCATGAACAAAACAAAGAAGAGGTATGTCCATAATTGCGTGCATGTGTCAGAGTAAAAAGTTCTTGTCAAACTTGTTATATTTGGTGGGAAATGTTAATCTAATTATCATGAAATTTGATAAAGTATCCGTTAGTTTTTGGGTTGTATTGTTCATGAACACATGGCCTACTTTAATGGGTTTCATAGCTTTGATGATATTTCTCTTTGATGTTTTGGAAAATGAAATGACATTGGAGCTATAATCCATACGATAAATGTTTTGATGGATCTCTTCGTTGGTGGTATGCTGCTGAACATAGGAAATCCCAGATTTAACACTTGGATCCACATGTCAGTTCATTTCTTTTGCAAGTGGAATTATGTGTAATCTAGGGCTATTCCTTAATATATAAATACACTTCTGGTATAGATTCATATATATCGCACTTACATTCTGTTTCACCAGGGAGATGATAAAGTCAAAACTGAGATGAGTTTGAAACTGTTCTGTATGGACATTTACATCTAATCCTACACAGTTCGATTATAGAAGTCAAATTATTTTGGAGTTTGAATCTGTGCTGTTTGGAATCAAAAGCAACTTCTAGCTTCAGTTTAATGCCCTCTGGTTAATCTTGTGAGCATATTTTTGGTTGTGTGAAATGACTTAACTTCTTTAGTCTGTGTGGTTTCTAGTTATTTTTACATGTCAGCATGAGTAGTCTGCTTTTAGTTAAAATTTTCCTACTTCTAGTGGCATTTCTCCTTCATATATTTTTTTGGGGGTATTAGAACTTTTATGCCTCTACTTTTCCTTTTACCTATATTAATCACATTATATATACATGATCTTGTACTTAGATGGATTACCAAGAAGAGTTTTTCAGAGACCGGATCCAACAGTTGTATGATGCCAGAAATGCGAAGGAGGAGAAGTTCGAGAAAGTCCAGCAGTATGAACGTGAAAAAGTAACAATTCAGTCCGAGGTAAATGTGTCTTCAGCGGAGGAGCGTCTACGCAGGTAACATTCCTTATATGCAACTGCACATAAAATTTTGCTTTTTGTTTGATGGAGTTTGTACGTATGTAGATATCCCTACTTGCTGGTGGAACATAGGTTTCATTTTGTGATCATCTGCTGCTTATTCATATTTCTCTTGATCACTTCGAGGAGCAACTTAAGGTTCTGCATTAGTTTATTGACTAATGCACTGCTTAGTGGATGACAATGAAATAAGCAGCCAATAATTCTGTTATGATTTAATTTTGCAGGAGGCATTTTTGGGTTTTATTTTCTATAGGTGATGCCAATTTTCACATTTTTATAATTTGATTTTAGGGCGGAAGAGGCAGCCAGATTCATTCAGTTGCAGGACAAAGAAATGGAGGAATTTGTTAATAAGAGGGACAAGCTTATGAAGGCACATGAAGACCGGATGTTGGATCTGAAGCGCAGGCACTGGGATGAAAAGATGGCTCTTGAAAAGGAATTTGACGAGGAGTTCAACAAGCTTATGGAAGAATACACTCCTGGTGGATCAAAGCAAGATTACAACAAAAACTAGGAACTGACGGAACTTTAGTAACATGAGACAGTAACGAATTTCATCTTTAGCCTTTCATGTGCATTTAGAATATAATATAGAATGTCGAACATTCTGAGCATGGGAACTTTATGATTTCAACTGAAGAATTTTTGCTACTGCTACAATCAGATGTTGGCTCTTGCCACCACTATTTATTTTGGACTTGTATGTTTGAATGCTGCTTTATGCTCGACCGATGGTATGTTATAGGATAAGCCTGTAATGTGTGGGGTCATACCAACCAAATAATTATTATTGGGATTGTCTGCAGAAGTATTGGGTAATTTTTGGGTGTAATTCAATGTTTGGGGTTTTTTAAAAGCTTAGTCCAAGTTAGCTCAATAATCAGCAAAATTTCTATGGTAGAATTAGTTCTATAATACATAGTCATTTTATCTGTACAATAAAGTAAATTTTGAATTTTACCCTTTAGTTGTTTCAATTATACAAAATGTAATTTCAAATACATATTGTGAAATTATTATAAATAGAACTTTACATACAACGGCCCTGTGTTTGTGCTCGGATATAGTTGGATAGTTTTACGTTAAAAAGTTCAAACTCAAGGTGTACAGTGGGTTGGATCGGTTCAGACAAACTCGAAAAAGTTCGGTTCAGGACTGGTCTATTATTGTTCATGGCCGGTCTTGGTACGATCATGGGCCACCAATTGGGTCCAATTTTAAATTTAGACTCAGTCTATGAACCGACCCGATTGAGGCCCGTATCAGGCCCGATTGTGTTTGTTTAATTTTTTTTGTGATATCGAGGTTTTTTTTTATAAACAATTACTTAACTTTGTAATTATCTTTTAAATAAATAATAAATTAAATTACACGAAAAATTATATATTAAAAAATAATAGTTAATGTTATAAACTTAGAGAAATTATAAGTTTATTGGCCTATCACTCCTAATAGAATATAAAGAAAATAATATATGTATTTCCGTCAAATCACTTTCTTATTCTCTCTAAAGCTTCTTCTACAAATGAAATACATGGTGGTATTCATAAACCACAAAAAATATGGTTACAAAATATATCATAACTATTATAATAACAAATCATCATGAGGGATACAAAAGGGTATAACATAATGGATTTTAAAAATGGATATTAAGAGGTGTATGCATTCATATATACATATTATATATAATACTCCCCCTTGAATGCATATCTCTTTTATCATATACACCCTAACTCGTTAAAAACCTTGCTTGGAAAAACCCAATGGGAGAAAACCAATACTAAAGAAAAGAGTACAATTGTATAATCTCCCCCTCAATTTAAGCAGATATCTTTCAGGTGTCGCATGCCAATATTATGTACGAGTTGTTTGAACACCTTTGTTGGTAATGCCTTCGTAAACAAATCTGCTAAGTTCTGACTTGATTGAATCCTAGACGCTTTTGTTCTTTTTCCCTTCATCACTTTGATGCTGGCTTGCGATTGCCCTTGGAGTTCACTTGAAGACACGCATTGGGTACCCCTGAATATACCAAATACGCCGAAGCCTCAAGCGAGAATAATTTGCTTCACAAGATAGGGAAATTAAGACATGTTTGTTCTTCAGCATACTAACTGTGAAATTATTTTTGATGCCAGTTCCAGCGATCAGTTTGTGCAGACAACTATATGGAGGAGCTCCATGCGAAAATTTGCCGACGAGTGCAAATCTGAAGGGAGCTGCTAAAGCTTCGATCTCAGCGTCTGTGAACACCAAGGTAGGACCGTTGTCGCCAGTCAAAATTGCGCCGATAGCGGGCGGTGTTGAGTCTGCCAGGAAATATTTGTGGCATACCGGATTTGCAATTTTCGAGGCCCGTGATGGCTCAACAACTTCAGCAAACGTTTTCTTTAGAAGGGACTGCGTCGTGGTTGAAGTAGCTGGGTGCTGTTTCTGTTTGACCGGCTGAGTTGACCGAGTCAACTCAGTCAACAACGCTTGTTGACCGTTGCCGGAGGAGGCGATTCAGGCGTGGCTCCGATGGCTGAAACAGAGCGGATGGGTGGATGCGCCATGACGAGGCGAGTCGACTGGTGAAGCTCCACTAGCGAAACGACGGCGGAAAGGCGGTGCGAAGGGCGGCGACCGCGCGATGTGGAGAAATGTGAGATCTCCTCACACAGGTGATGAAATTTGATGAAACCGGTCCCAATCGGCTCACACTGAGGAGAGGATTCAAACGCTAGTGGTCCGCGACCGTGGGTCGCCGTGACGGCGGCGAATCGACGTCGGAAGTAATCGGCGGTGGAGGAGAAAGCCCAACATCTCTAGTGCATGAAACTTCAAATTGTTTCGGGGGAAATACTCTACTCATCAAGGCGAATCTATTGATATATAGCACGGCCGACAATTCGATGGGACGGCGCCGGAATCTTAGAGAGAAGATTCCGGCAACTTTTAGGGCGAAACAACAATTTTCGATCGGCTGGTGAGGGCGCGTCCGTGCTCTGTTCAGGCCACGCGCAACATGGTTGGATAGCTCTCGACGAGGTGAGCCTAATGGTGGTGGCCGTGACCTGGGACTCGCCGGCGGGATTTTCCGACTGGCAACCGGGCGCCGCGACGGAGGTGGAGGTGGACAGTCTGTTGGTGGTGGTGGTGAGGCTGAAAAACTACTGGTTTGTTGGTGATGTGTATTGGAAGTGCAAGTGTGTGGTTTAAGGTTTAGGGTTTTCTTTTTCCCGATAAATGTAATTTTCATAAATAGAAAAAGATATAGTACAACAATCATGGATCAAGTAGTATTCCTTCGACAGGCCAAGGGATACGCAACAATCTATAAAGTGCATGTGTACTAACAGAGCTAGCTAAGGAAATGTCAAGTATACGATGTCTAACATTCTCCACAATTAAGCTAGCTACAATATTCGGCTTCCGCTCAGTATGCTCGAATCGCCTAAGATTTCTCTCTCTCCATATATGGTAGATACATGCATCCAATAATGCGCGATAGGCCACATTGACGATATGTTTACCCCTCCACTTCCTTGCAGCACACTCAACATCTGTCATCCAATCTCTATTAGGCTACGCAAAGCGTACAACTCGTCTAATAGCATGAAGGCATTGTCGACTGTATCGACATTGGAAGAATAGGTGTGTGTGTGTGTGTGTGTGTCTCCACCCCATCCTCATCACATAATACACATCTACCTAAGTGAGATAACCATTGTTTGTCCGTCGTAGGTAGTTTCTCCAATATAGCAAGCCATAAGATAAACATGTGGCGAGGTATCTTTAAAGAGCCCGAAAGTAGTAAAGCCCAACCTACTTTCGAGCTTGGTGGATCAAATAATCGGTATAGAGCCTGGATCGTAGGGATTCCACCGAAAAATCTCCAAATAATTCGATCATTATCCCCATGAACCGGTGGAAGCATGCGAGTAATCTCCAAGTACTCTATGTCGGTAATGAGAGGCCAATGCCACTGGCCTCCCTAGATGACAGAGCTAAGTTTGATGGATTCATGAAGACCAAGGGTGATCGCCCCCCTCGGGAATCTCCCCATAAGAGGACCGAGATGATGCCATGGGTCCTTCCAGAGATAAAAGTCACCTCCATCTCCAATATGGTATTCCACCATTGGTCGCAGCCACGTTCGCAGACGGACCATTTTCTTCCAACCCCACGAGCCTCTATGATCAAGGATAGTCCATATTGAAGCATCACGTAGTCGCCCCTGGTATAGCCAATCAACCCAAATGGAAGTCCTATCACACCGGATGACATCACATAATTTTTTGCATATGAGAGCACGGTTCATTGTGCTAATATCCCTCAACCCTTATCCTCCCTCAACCAGTGGTTTACAAACCTCCTTCCACGCCACTTTGACGTAACCATTGCTCCCTTTTTCTTTCCATAAGAAAGTTCGCAGGCGCTTCTCAATGTTCTTAATAACCCCCCCCCCCCTTTTTTTTCCTTTTTTTTAGTCAAAACACTAGAAGGTGGGGGAGGGTTATCGGGGTCCCCATCCCATCTTAATTAAAAAGTAACAACAGATAACATTACAGAAACAAACGCAAGAAAGCATAAAGGCAGGAGTACTACTCCTTTACATTGTGATACCACATCAAACTTAAATAAACTAAGCGGTTGCTTGGCACTGCGTCAAAATTGCATGTTGCGACGTTTGTTTTTTTCTGGCATGGTTGGAGAGGGAACAAGGAACTGCTCTCCTTCCTCTGTATCAAACTAGATCCTGAATCTTCATCGGTTGTGGGCTAACCGGATTGACATCATTGTCTTCCCCCTCTGATGCATCAGTGTCATCCCAAACCTTCAGTTGTCGAGCTACCACTCCAAAATATTTCAAATTTTTGAAGAGTTTAGAGGCCTGATGAAGTCCATTTCTTCCTTGTTTGGATTTCCACCCCCAATAGGAAAATACACAGCACCAACAACAAGATTATCGGCAGGCAAATCAGTCTCTACAATATGTTCCACAGTTTCCTCACCCATTTTTCCAACCTCGCAGGCAGGAACAAAATTTTCATCCACACTAGTCATAGTTTCAGTTTGGTGTTCAGTGTGGTACCTAGTGTCCTTTGCAGGCTGAAGCTGTTCTGGCTGGTCCATCATCTTTGAGCTCTCACCAGTTTCCTTTACTACTATTTTCCCCGCTCGACCTCTTCAGCAACCTTCTTTCCTTTCATTTTCTCAACGATAGCATGGTTGCTCGACTTCCGGGGTGGTGGTTTGGGAGCATCGCCTTTCGAATAGCATTCTGAATCTCGATACCCGACATGTTTGCACAAAGAGCAGTAGTGTGGGATTTTCTCATATTCAATACGTTGCACAATAGTCTCCCCACAAATTTGAATTTTAAACTCTTCAAGGCGTGGCTTGAGAAGGACTATTGTGCAACGTATTGAGGCCCATGACTGTTCCGCAATTTTGACTGGCCACAAATATGTCCATGCCTTGGAGAGCTTGGACTGATTGAGCGTGGCGTCGTCAATCAGCAGAGGGGTTCCAATCATGTTCGCCACCGTGAATAGAACTTCCTTGCGGAATAGATGCGATGGCAACTCCAGGAAACTAACCCATATCGGAACAATTGACGACTCCTATGACGGCGTAAATGTCGGAGTCCACCTGAATACACGCATTGGATACCCCTGAATATACCAAATACGACGGAGCCACAGGTGAGAGTAATCTGCCTCACAAGATAGTGAAATTAAGGCATGTCTGTTGTTCAGCATACTAACCGTGAAATTATTTTTTATGACAGTTCCAGCGATCAGTTTGTACAGACTACTATATGAAGGAGCTCCATGCGAAAATTTTCCGACGAGTGCAAATCTGAAGGGAGCTGCTAAAGCTTCGGTCTTAGCATCTGTGAATACCAAGGTAGGACCATTGTCGCCAGTCAAAATTGCGCCGATAGCAGGCGGTGGCGAGTCTACCAGGAAATATTTGTGGCATGATGTATTTGTGATTTTCAAGGCCCGTGATGGCACAACAACTTCAGCGAATGTTTTCTTCAGAAGGGATTGCGTCGTGGTTGAAGTAGCTGGTTGCTGTTTCTGTTTGACCGGTTGAGTTGACCGAGTCAACTCAGTCAACAGCGCCTGTTGACCATCGTCGGCTGCCGGATGAGGCAATTCAGGCGTGGCTCCGATGGCTGAAACAGAGCGGATGCGCCATGACGAGGCGAGTCGACTAGTGAAGCTCCGCCAGCGAACCAGCGGCGGACGGCGGCTGGACGGCGGTTTGAAGCTCGGCGACAGCGCAAGGACGAGAATTGTGAGATCTGTTCACACCGGTGATGGAATTTGATGAAACCAGTCCCAATCGATTCGTAATGAGGAGAGAATTCAAAAGCATGTGGTCCGCGATCGTGGGTCGCCATGACGGCAGAGTGTGGTTCACGTCGGACGACGGCGGACAACATCAAATCGACGTAACTGTGCGCTCAGTTGATGAAAATTGATGAAACAGGTCTCATTAGAACCGCAAATTGATGAAAATTTGTGCCTTATTCCTGTAAACTATTGCGATCTCCTACTCTTTCTCTATTATTTAATATTTACTGTATTTTTAGTTTTGTACTTGTATAGATCTTTATTTTTATTCTATAAAATTGTTGTATAAAGGGTTTTCAAATCCTATCAAAATCTGTAATAATTGATGGACCTATTTTAGTTCTTTGTGCTTGATTCGATTTTTGGAGATTGATACCTAACGCAATCATAGCATCAAGAGGCTCATTCATCAATGCCATTTAGAGTAGCATTCATAATATTGCAAGAAGTGGAGGAATTGAAGGCAGCTTGGTTTGGCAACATTGTGTCAAAACGATGGAATCATACTCCGATAGACCTGAAATTGATTAATTTGGAGCTCCATCAACAAGCTCAATTATAACGCAACAGTCAGCCACAAATAAAAGCGCCATAAATTGTGCTTTCCATTATGTCCTCCATTGTTTTTTTCTTTTCTTGATGCTCACTTGTGTATTTCCAAAGGGAAAAGTGATGATTAAATTATAGTTTTGGTGCTTGTGTTGCATTTAATTTCAAATCCATTTTCAATACTATCTTCCCCATAAACAAGTTTTGAAGTAACAAATATCAAAATCTTTTGATCAAAACTTTTATTTCCTTGACTAAAAAAATAGTCATTACATTAGTAATTTACAATAGGCAAGACTAGTCTCTACAACAGAGAGCTCCAAATGTCCTTGGACTCGTGTCACGATCATCTTCAACAGAAAAGGTCTTTTCTTGTGCTTAGATCATCTTCATCAGCGTTGTTCCTCGACATATCTTTTCTTGTGTCGGGATCATCTTCAATCGTTTCGTATGAAATGTCATCATGTAAGCTTGAAAAGAAAACAAAAGGCAAAGAATGAGAAACATGTGCAATCTATTTATACTCGTTCATTAAGGTCGAGGGACTCAAAGTCCATCACTGATTTGTCACGCGTGCTTGCCTAAATAACCTCATACCCCCAAGAGTTGTGTGGACATCTAAGGTTAATGTAGAAAATTTAAATACTCTACTAAACATACAATGTACTTCAACAACATTCAACCAAATGGCAACTTATCTACATTGTTGCTCTCTCTCCCTCTTCTTCTAACAGAGAAAGTGATCAATGTTCCTATATGTTTCCCCTTTGTCAATTTCTCCCTTATTTGAAAATCCAAAAAGTTGAAAAGCCATTGTATTTTCATTTGTACACTTCAAAACCCAAAAGTCTGCTTTGATTTCTATAAAATGTCCAAGTTCTCACTATTCTAATTTGAAAAGAACAGGTACATGAATTTTTTAAGCCTTTGAGAATACAATGGATGCAAATTGAGAAGAATACCTCTTTCGAGAACAATACTCCAACCTCTTGGCAAATTTGTTCCTAATTTATTCAATATGTTGGATTTGTTTTAAGGGTTTGCTTTTGCAGAACTTTTTAACATCATGTATTTAAAATTTTGTACAAATTTTACAAAAAATCGTATCATGTCATGTTATTGACATTTGACTTGTACAGGTGTATCACAATAAAGTTTGTTGGAAAATAATTATCATCAAAACACAACTTATTTATTTGTGAACTTCATTAATGAAACATCACATACTAAAATATTGATGGTTGTCTACATGCCAATTTGATTCATTTATTTCTTGAATGTTGTGCATTTGTATTGAAAAAATCATCATAATTAATACATCATTCTTCAAGTATTCTCATAACTGAAAAAACTTACATTCAATCATCAAAATGTGATAAATTCATCAATTTATAGGGAAAAGGTCAGATGAATTGCTTTTTTGAAATTATAAAAACTGCTTTGTTATTTAAAAAAAAAACAAATTGAATTGGGATTTTTGGAGGAATTCTGAAGCATTTATCCAAAAGCAATTAAATGAATGCATCTCAAAAACTACCAATTATTAGGTTGGTTTTTTATGCAAAATTCTGAATACAAAAGTTTGTGCACTAGAAACTGATTTGGGAAGAAAAAAGTTTATCAAAAGAATATCAATTCATTCAAGCATGTTTTAGACAAAAGGAAAGCCCAAAAAAGAAAAAGAGAGAGACAGTAAAATACTTGTGGTATGTACATATTTTAGAAAATGAAGGCATTTAACAAGAAAAACAAATTTGTAAACTTAAGATTATTTAGTTGTCAAAACTGCATGTTGCTTTAGAAAACATTTCTCAAATTCGAGACATAATATTGAAGAAAGAGTTCTCAAATCCCTTTAAAAAAAAAATTGAAAGTGGCATGTAGACAACCATCCTATATTTTGGCAAAATGTTCCATTATCGAAGATCACAAATAAATAGTTTATGATTGTATGGTAAAGAACTTCTAACAAATTTTTCTGAGATACACCTGTAAAAGTGAAGATATCAAGGAACATGACAAAATGATTTTGTGTACATCCATACAAAATGATAAATAAATGGCATCAAAAAATTGTAAAGCAAACCCATGAAAAGATCCCCACAAAATGAATAAACCACGAGCAAATCTACAAAAAGAATGAAGTTTAGTTCTTCCCATTGGCATTCAACTCTACACATGCATCCTTCGTATTCTTAGGAGCTTTAAAACATACATATTCCTGTTTCTTCCAAATTACAACAGTGAGAACGAGGACACCTCACAGAATCACAGCAGGGATTTAGGTTTTGAAGTTTACAAATTGTAAAAACAATGGTTCAATATTTTCTTGATTTTCAAATGTGGGAGAAAAGTCGACAAAGTAGGATGGAAAGGAACAAGGATCACTTTTCTGATAGAAAGACAAATCGAGAGGAAACCATAGATACAACGGTTACCATTGGGCTCTAAACATTGTCAAAATGCATTATTGTAGCTGCCAATGTGTGTTTCAGTTGAGTGTTTAAATTTCCTACTTAACCTTTTGATTTCCACACAACACTTAAGAATATGAGATTACTTTAGTTTGCACAAAATTGACAAACCAAATTCAAGCTGAGGCCCTTAATCTTACAAGAAGCTAGTATAGATACAATCAAAATAAATGCTTGTGACACATGGTACTGAAAAATAATTTTTCAAATAAGTTGATTCCAATTTATAATTGTATTCTATATGTGTTATTTGCAAAGAAAATCAAATATTGCCTCCGCATGCTATAAAATGCATTAAGACAGGATTGTGAAAGCAACTTGAATATGACAAAAGAATATATATAATCATTCGGGTTCCACAGTGGAACCTGTGACTTAAACCATAGCTCATAGAGTCCAGTAAAAGGGCATAAGCAACATAGCAATAATACTCCATAAACAACAAACTACCAAGATGTAGAGGCATAAGAAACAAAGCAAAAATACTTCATAACAATGAAAGTTTTTTAGATGCACACATAAGCAACATAGCAGAAATACTTAATAACCAAGAGAGCTCTCCAGATGCACCTAAGAAAAGAAATACTGTTCATCGATCACAAGCTAATATTGATTTAAGAAGATACTAAACTCAAGCTGAACTTGAAGTAAAGGAGAGCCAGCTGGAATGCACTTACATTACAGTGAATTTATATATATATATATATATATATAAATAGAGAGAGAGAGAGAGGAGATAGGCTAATCTAATTGGTTATAAAGATAATAGTAAGAAAACAAAAGGTTACCCACGACTCCTAAAATGCACTTGGTGTCACTGTCATTGATCAATGTCAAGATATCACAACATGAGTTCCCATTAGCTTCAAGCAGTAGTCTCACTCTAGATTGTCTTAGACCATGTAAGCAGTAGTCTCACTCTAGATTGTCTTAGACCATCCACATGGTCTAACCAACAAACATTAGTATATTTGCTAGTAATAGGTCACATATAGACAACAAAGCCAAAATTAATCAGGACGAAAGTCCTATACGAACCAAGATTAACTAGTTCAGGTATTTTGAGAAAAATACCACAAACCACTCATAGAGAAAAAATCACTTTACCATTATAACCACAATGGTAAATATGGAACTATTAAAGAACTTAATTGATAGGTAACTTTGGAACTATTATGCATACAACAGTTATATTTTGTTAGAACTTAACATTCTTTCCTATCCCAATCCAGGAGGATCAGAATTCAAGTCAATCTATAGCCTGCGACCTACCATCAATTTCAATAAAGAGCACATATTATGAATTCAAGTGAATATGCTTGGCATCAAGAATAAGAGAAAAATATTAACTAAGATAAGGAAATTAAGGAAATTAGTCACCCGAGCATACAATAAAAGTGTCATCATCTTCATTTTTCCTAGAAGTTCTTGAAGAACTAGAGCCTGAAAATAAAAAATAGTAAAATTTCGCCTCCATTTTCGTCACAAATCCACAATGACCAACAATGTCATATTTAATTCACAACAATTTGTTCAGTGTAAACATTTCTTTAACCAAAGAAGGAAGTAATAGAGAATCACACCAACATACAAACAAGAAATAGGAGAAATTCAACACAATGACAATGAACATTTTCTAAAAGGAAGAACGTGCTGAATAGTTGAAGTTAATCAAGGCTTGAAAATGAACGAAATCATGTCCAAAACTGATGTCTGACATAAGAATAAGGGAAAAATATTAACTAAGATAAGGAAATTAGTCACCGGAGCATACAATGAAAGTGTCTGACATCTAATGGTTGTGGAAATTCATACAAAAATCATCTTGTGCCTGACAGCATCAAGTAACACAATGAGTTGACCCAAACAATCAATAATTTCGTGTGCGACTTTTAGGAACCAAAACGCCAAGACAACAAAAATCAAACCACATAAGCACAATATATAAACCAAAAAAGAGCCGACAATGAATAAACTAACCACAGTAGCGAGGACAAATTCGAAGCCGCCGTGGATGTTGAAGGAGAGAAGGTTCGGCATGTCGTCGTCGACCTCCATCTCGGGCGCCGCATCACCGAGATTCGCTCTTGTCTCAGCCATATCGCTCTCCCATCTTCTCTCTACCCTCTCAATGAGCGAGGAAAGGAGGAGGTTTACAGAGGGGTGAACTCCAACGGTCACTTTCCAACTATTAATATTTTTTTCAACTTAATAATAAATCATTAACGGTTATATTTTTCTTTTTTTACCGTTGATTATTTTGTCATTAGACAAATTATTAATTTATTATTAAAAAAATCCGTTAGTTTTTTGTGTCAGGCTTTACAAACTCTATTTGCTAAGTAAAGTTTGTTAATTTTGAATTATCAACTCGTTTCTAATTCATTGTAAAAAAAACTCGTCCCTAATTCAAAAATCATAATGTTTTTAGTAGAAACTAGGGATGTCTATATTTAATTTTTAAATTTTTTATATAATTAATTACATATTCAATACTTTATCAATTTTATGCTTAAAATTGATCATATATTATAATTATTAATCAATTCATATATTTTATTTTAGGTAATAATAACCTATGGTACTTTTATTTATACGTCTCATCTTTATACAAAAACAAGTTTAATCAACAATTTAGTAAATTTTAATATTTTTTAAAAATAATTATTTAATATGACACATAAATTTTATGTTATATTTTAATATTTATTTGTAATCTCTTATATTTTTTTAAATAATTGAGAGACTAATTGATAATTATTTAGAAATTTAAATTTAATTATATATAAATTATAGATTCAAAATAGAATATAATAAAATCTGAACGGATTAAACTGAAATTCGTTATAATATTTATGAGCAAATTATATTAATTAAGAAATTAGAAAGAATGTAATGATAATTATTAAAAATATTAAATATAATAACAAATTTCACTCTCTGCGATGTGCTTCACCCACTCCAGTTTTGCCGTGAGTTGACCAATACACTATTTGCCACCCAAAGCATCTATTCTATATCTAATATTTGGGACACAAATAACAAAATTCAGACCTCTTCCATTCTACATGGAATTTGGATTATTTATGAATTCAAAAGAGATGGACTCTCCTACCCTCATGCACGGTACTTTTGGAGACGATGGTGCGGCGTAGGATGCCGGTGAGGTCACTTTAGGAGGCGAGTTCCATTGAGAAGAGGATGGAATTGGTTTCTTGACTACTACAACGATTGGCCGCCGCGAAAACACCCCAGGCGACCTAGGAACCGAAGACAATTGGGTCATCCTTGCAGCTGAGGAGCACCATGTTCCTGCCGTTTGAATATTTAGAAACCACCTTTAATAAGGTAGAGAAAACTGGGTTAATGAAGAAAATCAACAAAATATTGAAAATGATTTCTGTGATAATAGCAACTATGAAGATAATGGTTCTAGCATAGATCATTATCTACTAGCTAGAGATAGAGAAAGACGTGAATCTAGGATTCCCTCTAGGTATAGAGACTTTCACTTAGCTTTGAAAATTGAAAGCTATGAACCATCCTCTTATATGAAAAAACTGTAAAATCTGCTAATTCTAAACAATAGATAAAAGCCATGAATGAAGAAATTCAGTCTTTATATAAGAATAAAACTTGGGTCCTAGTTCCTAAACCCAATAATGCTTCTATTATTGACTGTAAATCGATTTTCAAGATCAAACAAGAAAATCATGAAACCCGTTTTAAAGCAAGATTAGTTGCAAAAGGTTTTATTCAAAAGAAAGGAATTTGTTACACCGAATTTTTTTTCTCCAGTTGTAAAATACACTACTATAAGAATTAGTCTTGCTCTGGTTGCACATTTTGATTGGGAACTAATGCAAATGGATGTTATAACTGCATTTCTGTATGATGATCTCAATGAACAAATTTATATATGTCAACCCAGTGGTTTCATTGATAAGATTTGATTATGTTTTTTTACTTAAAAAATCTTTTTATGGTCTAAAACAATCAACCAGACAATGGATTAAAAAATTTAATCTCTTCATGCATTCTTTAAAATTTTAAAGAAGTATTGTGACGTCCGTAGGATTTTTCACATATTGAGACACTAATTGGTAAATTATTTAGGAATTTAAATTTAATTATAAATAAATTATAAATTGAAAATGTATTATAATAAAACTTGAACGGATTAAATTGGAGTTCGTTATACTATTTACGAGCAAATTATATTAATTAAGAAATTAGGTAGGAATGTATATGTGATTGGAATGTATCGTGTGAGATATGGTTATGAGATCGTATAATTGATGTAGTTAGTGATAGCGTTGTTGTGAATTAAAATAAAAGATGATGCCATAGTCAATGAGTTACGAGAATATGGTAGATGATGATGTGGTTGATGATGCGATAAGAAAAATAAATGATTTAAGTTAGGTACCAAGGCGCGTAGGGTACCGTGATATTTCGGGTACTGGGGGATATCCTGTGTTGTTAGCTACACACTGAGGTGGTGCGGGAATGTAATGCTTGTTGTAATATCCTGTGCTGATATTGCTACACACCGGGATTGAGAGTGTGGGGATATCACATACAATGGGTATCCTATGCTATATATGATAAGACATTGACTGAATAATGATGGACGACAAAATCGTTGACTGATTTAATCCAATTAGAGTAAGTAGGGCACTTAGATAATTAACGATAATATCAAATATTATGTCGTGGACAGATTTACAGTCGGGATTTTAGGTTGTTTAGTTGTTAAATATTCTAGTATTTTGTCAGGGTTGTATTTAAAATTTTGTACTGTTGTTTGTTACGCTATTTTCCTTTGAGGTTATGTATATGAGGACATCTGGTGAGGATAAATATAAAGTTTTGTCGATATCTATTATCTCTTGTGATATCTATATATTATATTGATAAAATAGAATTTATTTTACGGGTTGAAAAAAATTACTTATACAATGAGTTGCTTTTAAGGAAATGATGAAATAGTGATCATTAAAATTAGAGAGTAGGGGGTTCTAAAAGTATAGAAACAAGTTTTGAAGTAACAAATATCCCTCAGCTTGGTATTGCCTCCTTCTTCAACTGCCTCACCTCCCTCTCCAGTTGTTGGTAGCATCCTGTCACCTCCTTTTTAACATCCCTCAGCTTGGTATTTTCATTCCCTAAGCGTTCTAGCCTATCCTTCCACTCGCGCCTCTGGGCATTGTTAGAAGGAGGGGTTCCCTGGGACCTGGAGGAAAGTTCTTCATAAACCGAAGCGGCCTACAAAGAAACAAAAATTGTCAGAGGAAGATACATAAACACAAGCCCCAAGTTCAGTGTCACGGGCGTGCTCTTTTGTCTCGCAGCGGAATGTAATTCTCTCATATTTTTTGCCCATGCGGCGTCTTAGGTTACGCTAACCTTCGACCAGCCTTCGCACATTTCAGAGTATGCCGACAGTCCGTCGCGTGTCCTCGACACTGAAACTCGCTAGAGTAACATCTGATCGCCTGCCTACGCGGCACCACGTGCCCTTGCGCTCGCCTATCCAGAATGCCCATACTCGCCGAGGCTCTCCGCACTCATGCCTTAGCGTCTCGCACACAATCTCGGAACCTGCCGACGCATTTCTCAATGGCCAGGAGCTCCATCTCGGCATCACGGCACTACGCATGCGCCCACAACGCCCATCTTATGCCCAACACTCACTCGATGCATCCTAAGCGCATGCCTTTGTCATGGCCGCCTTCCACGCCTCGCCCGAGTAGGACTGCATCATATGTTCGAGGCCCATTCGATATGCCGATATCTTGCCTTGAGCTCACACGACATGCCCGACATGCTCTCTTGCCTTTCGGCTTGGCTTCGTAATATGCCCACAGTGCAACATCATCCCACGACCGCTCATCTCTAGCCAACGGACCCCAATGGACGGCTAGAACACGATAGCGCATACCATGAGTTAGATCACGAGGTCTTGGAATGCTTGCCTTGATCACCCATTCGCACGAGATATCTCGCAGCCCGCGGCGCAACCTTGCGTGTCACATGGAGCCTCTCGCCCGTATTGGCGCCCAACGTAGGCAATCGTGGCCCTACGCTGCCCGTCAGGTTTCCAAGCCCTTCGGGGACTCTAAGCACTCCTCTCGAGATGCCTAAAGCCGACTCTTGAAGGCCCCCATCGTGCCCCCGAGAGATGCTCATTTAGTGCAGACGTTTTCTCAAGCTACTGTCATTGTGCACGGGGAGGGCTGGCTGGAGCTCACCACTGAATGCCCCCTTTATAATAGGCTTAAAAAGATTTTCTCTTGTTCCAAGAGTTGGAACACTGAAAGCGCCGAGGAGTGCACTTTTTTCGCATCTCCTTTGATCGATGTCCAAATCACGTCCTGCTTGAACCGTAACGTAGCCTACGACTTCCACATTATAACTATAGAGTTTCAGCCCCATCTGATCATCCATGGCTGAGGAATTGTCTCCACAATACTCTGAAACTACAGTCTCGCCACTGCATTGGCAGACTCTAAATATCGTCGTCGTTTCCTACTCAAACGGAACTGTCTACGTCTGAAACATCTTGGAGGTGCTCCCAACACTCCAAGGATCTCGCCATTGAAACAGTATTGCAAATTCTACGTCTGAAACATCTTGGAGGTGCTCCCAACACTCCAAGGATCTCGCCATTGAAACAGTATTGCAAATCTCCAAGGATAAAGCACTCTGCTTCACATAATTCTCTCCTACTCGCGCGTAAGGTGGGGCTTGATCATCGCTCTTATATCTCTGTGGCCAAATGTCCTCGGAATGACTTTATACTTGGCGGATAGCATCCCCATATCTCAAGGAAGTTTCCATACGAACAGTATTGCTATCCCAATTGGTAAGAGTCTCTGCTCGAAGACTATTTGCGCAATTGCGTGCTGGCCGGCATCCCCTAGCCGCCCGCACCTCCTCCACAAGTCACTGCCGACCGTCTAGCCCAAAGTGCGGCCAGTGACACTCTCCCCCAGTCAATCTTTTGATGTCCTCGTCAATACATACATGAAGGATTGAGGTGTATACAGTGCCTAATACTCTCTCTCAGTATCACGAGACACCAAACCGACCTCCTGCTCTTTCGAGCGCTCCAGTCATGAAGTGCCTCTCCAACACACCACTCAGAGTCAGGCATTATCTCAAAGAGAGGTTTTTCACCAATCCAGTTATCGAACCAGAATGAGATATTTCCATTTTCGAGACTCCACAAGATCTGCTTGTCCGCTTCTTTTCTGTTCCGGCACATTCTTTTCCAGTTTGGTGAGGCGATGTAAGAGAGCTTCGCTGATACTTGATGACTTCCTATACAATACTTTTCCAGAAGGAAATGGGACCAAAGTGAGCTCTTGTTCCTAAATCTCCACCACAGCTTGAATTGAAATGCATGAACCACACTTGGATTCTTCTAACCCCAAAACCCCTTTCCTCCGTCGGATAGCAGACAGTTTCCCATGATGACCAGTCTAGTTTTCTCTAATCACCAGTATTGCCCAGAGGAACTTGTTAAAAATTCTTTCGATGCGTTCCATAACATACTTGGGAGGCTTCAGGACTTGTAGCAGGTGTCGGCATGGAACTGAGGATGCTTTTGATAAGCTGGAGCCGTCCTCCATGGAATAGGAGTGCTTTTTCCCATCCTGTGATCTTATTCCAAATTTTTTGAATGAGTTCGTCGAAGAGGACTCCCTTCTTGTTACCTTTGAAGAGAGGTGCTCCCAGGTATGTGATCGAAAGGTATTTCATCCTGAAGCCAGTGACCTGTTGCATGCATTGAATTCTCATGTTGGAGGTCTCTTTATCGACCGTGAAGGAGCTTTTCTCCTTGTTGATGCACTGGCCAGAAATGAACTCATAGTGCCTAAGAAATTCCATGAGGGTCTTGAGATCCTTGCGGGTCCCTTTCGAGAAGATAATGATATCGTCTGCAAATGCCAGGTGGGAGATGTTCTTGCTGCTCCTTGCAAAGAAATTCATACGGGGCTGTCGTTGGAAAAGCCAATCAAGTCCTCTGGATAAGCATTCTACAGCAATAACAAAGAGCGTTGGGGATAAAGGATCCCCTTGTCTGAGGCCTCGCGTCAACTTGAAAAATCCCACCCCTTCACCGTTGATCAAAATACTGAACCAACAGTTTTCGATGAGTTTCTTGATCATGTTAATCCAATGCGTTGGGAAACCCACTCTACTAAGCATTTGATAGAGGAATGTCCAGTTGACACGGTCATAGGCTTTTTCCATGTCAAGCTTGAATATGGTGTTGCTCAGACTGCCATTTCTTCCAAGACAGTGGGAAAGCTCTTGTGCAAAAAGGATATTATCGGAAATCATGCGTCCCTGGACAAAACCGCTCTGGGAAGGGGAGATGATTTTGGGGAGCAGTTTGGCCATTTTATTGTTGATGATTTTGGATAGGATTTTCCCCGTGACATTACAGAGGCTAATGGGCCTGAAATTTTTCCAAGTGGATGGAGCCTCAATCTTTGGAATGAGAACGATGGTAGTCGTTGTGAAATTTTTTGGAGGAATAGATCCCGAGAGGAAATCCAAAACGGCGTCGTAGAGATCTTGACCAATAGTTTTCCAACAACATTGAAAAAAGTGTGCCGAGAATCCTTCAGGGCCTGCCGAACTATGTGGACACATATCAAAAACTGTTGCTTTCACTTCTTCAATTGTGGGGGTAGCATTGAGAAAATGTTGGTCCTCCTCCGAGAGAATGTTAGGGACCCAATGAAGGTCGTCAACACTCACCCTGTCATCCATTGTGAAGGCTTGCATGAAGTAGTCAACAACCGAGACTTTGATGTCTTTCGCTTTAGTGAGTGTGGCTCCATTATGTTGGATTTTGTAGATCCTTGATTGTTTCCTCTTTTTCTTAGTCAGTGAATGAAAATACTTTGTGTTTTTTCCCCCTCCTCAAGCCACTTACAAGCCGCCTTCTGTTTCCAGTAGCTTTCTTCAACAGATAAAGCAAATATTAGCTCAACTGTTGCTTTGTTCATTGCAATGAGATTCTCATCCGAAGGGTCCCTATCGTATGCTTGTTCCACAATCTTGACTTTTTGTTCAGCATCCGTGATATTATGGAAAATATTTCCAAAGACTTTGGTGTTCCATAATTTTAGAGCCGCTTTGATCCGGTGGAGCTTCTATTGGAAAGCAAACATTTCTTGGGTGGGTTTGGGGTTTGGGGTTTGGGGTTTATGGTTCGGGGTTTAGGGTTTAGGGTTTTTTTTTAGATAAACACCCGAAGGTGGGGGAGGCTTTTCGGGGTCCCCATCCCTTTTTCATTGAAAATAAATTGCAGTTAGTATTACAGCATAAACTCAACAAAACAAAGAAGTAGGAGTATTACTCCTTTACATAATGATAGGACATCAACCATTTTGTTTCTTCCATTTTTTCTTGATTTGGTTTGTCTTTATCCTTGGACCGCACGAAATTAAAGTGTTGGGTGGCCTTGAAATCTTTATTAGGGATGAACCTCATTGGGCCATATGCATCACATTTAATGCTTTTAATATTAACCTCTATACCCTTGTAGATTTTTTTAAAACATGTCATTTTGGAAGTTGTCTATATATATATATATATTTTTCTTGATTTTTTTCCTAGTAAAATGAAAAGAAAAGAAAATTTCCTTTCAATTCAAGAAGTTTAAAAATAAAGAACACTGAGTAATATATCTAATGCAAGAGAGATGACATTCATTTTCAATTGAATGACGCATTAAATTACTTATCTATGATAGTAAAGTTATGAGATCAATTCTTTTCAAAATTTGTATTACGTATATTTTATTTTATATTAAAATCATTTTGCTTTAGAATAATTAGATTTATATTTGACATAATATTATAAAGTATTTTAATACATATAAGAAGTTGTTCGATTTTGTCCCATGCAATAAATATATATAATCTAATTTTATCATATTTTAAAGTTTAAATTATAAAAGTAATTTGAGAAAATGCATCATATCTTCCACATATCCAAGTACATTGATCTCATGTCAAAAATAGAATACTTCTTTATAGAGATTCATTAAAAGATTAGAAACATATATATCTTTTTTATTTTGCATTGAATTCAGGCATAAAAATATTATTCTTCCAAATTACTGGTTCAAAACTTTTAAAATATTACATAAATTGAGACACATGTGTATGAAATATAAATAAATTATTCAAACCTAATTTTTCATCTAAGTTATTAATTTAGTATGAATTATATTCAACATAATTAATTAAACTTGTACTCCTCAATAAATTACACATTGTCGAATCGTAATGATCTTTGTTGTGCTCTTCTGATTATATTATTTTTAGTTAAAAGTATTAGATCATTTGTGTTAATTATCAACTTATTTATCTCACTGAAAAATTAGATAGAATAATTATTAATCCAACGTGAATTTAATTGGATATATTTAGTCTCTATTTTCTTTATTTATTTTTTTATTACATATAAAATAAAATTTATAAAAAAATAAGATTTATATTGGTATACTAAATTAATGATTTAGTGACTTTTTGTATACCTATATTTTTGTTTATGAGGAATATAAATATGTGATGCTCATACTCTTAAAATAGTATATTTGTATGTATTTATTTATAAAATGGAGACAAGATATATAAATATATAGATAAAATATTTGGATTTTAATTAAATCTAAATAACAGACGTACATACAAAATTAATTAATAATTTTAGAACTCAATGAACCTATTTTATTAAATTTGTTACAAGATTGTACAAATTCAATGTTTTCAATTAATATATTTATTAAATTAAGTTAGATAAAAATATTATTAATAAATAAATACACTAAAATTAATATGATAATAAGGATTTTTTGTGGAATCAACAAATGATAGGAAAACGTTTGTGGTACTGTTCTGAAGAGTACGAAGTAGAAGAAGAAAACGTAAGAGCAGTTTTCAGTACTGTTCTAAAGTTGCTATAGCGCTTTTCACCCAACTACCCGTTGCAACTTCTTGGTTAGTTGCGCTTATAAATACCGCCTCCTAAACACTTCTTTAATCTACTCGAAGAATTGAAGGAGAAACATTCGGAGAAGGAACATGAAAAGACTAGGGAATTCAGTCAACCGTTCTCAGTTGCTCCATGGCAGGTATATTCTTGTCTCTTTCTTTTGTTTTCTTTTGAACTAATCATTTAGCTTTTCCAGTGACAAAAAAATTGTGATATGAAACAAGATTTTGCAGTAATTCAAGAAACCAAGTATTTTGAAATCAAAGATTCAACAACTTTTAAGTTTTCTTTAAAAGATTTCAAGAAATTGATTAAAAGATTCAAGAAATTTAAGGTTTCTGTCAAGAAATCATGGATTCTTGAATTCAAGAAGTTAATGTTTTTGTCAAGAATTTCAAGAAACAAAGAGTCTTAAACTCAAAGATTCAACAAGTTTATGTTTCTTGTTGGTTTCATGTAGAGCCATTAATGATTTTACTTTAGTTTCTGATACTATTCTTGTTATTGATACTGTTCTCGGATCATTGCTAATTTGCAGTTCTTCTTTTACATTGTTTAGTGGCAAAACCAGAATATATTTTTCATTATTTATTCACGATCTGAACTATGTATAAATGCCCAATACATGTGATTCACTACTACTAATTTCCTGCTTAGCATGCATGCATTTGTGGTTGTTACTTTACAAGCTTTCTCAGTTTCAATTTCACTTGTAATTTATCTACATTCCACAAACATATTCTAGATATTCAAACAATGTCGTGAGGAATACTTTGTGCATCCATGGGCCTTTGTTATCAAACTTAAACTTCTGAATTTGTTGGCCATCCTTGCACATTGACTTTTGTGCACCTTTTTTGTTAAATAAAATGATGGAGCACTTTCCTTGTGCTCTTGACTTGTTCAACCAACTACTTTCTCCTGCTTTGGTTTATTAAGTCACCTATTCGTTTATGAAGGTATGAGTTGGGTTGGGCATGGGATAGATCTGGCCCGTAGCTTGGCGGGGCAAATTCGGATGGCATATGCGACCCTCTCTGTGGGTCATATATGCAACCGGGTTTTGCAGCTATGGTGGTGCTTGCATCTCATGCCCGTTGTTCCCAAACCTGCGCCTCTCTCGGGTTTTTTATTGCTTGGTTTCTTTCTCTCTCGGTTTAGGATGTAAGGTTTCTGAATCACACAGATTGCTAATCATGATTATTGAATTTCTTGATTGTTGGTATCCTTTCTCCATATATATGTTGGATGACTAATATTTTGTGGAGGGTTCCAACTAATGGTTAAAGTGGCAATTTCTTAATGTTGAGAATGATTAAAAAGGGTACTCGAATGTAATCTGTGCGAACACTTTGGAAGGATATCATGTTGCTATTCATCTTTTTCATACTGATTCATGTTCATGTGGCAAATATGCATACATTCACACACTTGCTCCTGCCTCCAGTCACGCAATTGCAATTGATCACAGTTGCACCTGAAATTACTTTGACTTTCACTGATTGTCTTCTTTCATGCTCATACCTTGTCATGCTTTGGCTTTAATGGTTTCTCCTTTCATGCTAATACCATTTGTCCTGAGTAACAGCTTCCTCATTTATAGTGAAGCAAGATGCTGAACTGTTCTTTAATGTGCCATTATATTTGGTAGCCATCCTCAGAAGGATGTTAATAAGAGTCACCTTTCTCTTACCCGAGTATGTATGCATTTATACAGTCAATGGGTATAGGATCGTTGATCAAATGAATTCAACAAAATAATTCACTTGTTTTTGCAGGATGACAGATCTGGAGCATACAGGAGCTTCTTAGGCTTTATGTTAGAAACTTGAATTCCAATTCCAACTCTCAACTCCTTGACGTCCATCAATTAGCTCGTATGCTGCCATCTTCAAGCAATTGCAGGTGATGTTCTCTTGAGCCTACTGTCTCCCTTGCACTGGTTTTAAAGTTACTGTTAACTTCCACTAAATGCCTATGATGTTCATTTGTGCTATGGTTTGGTAGACTGTTGGAAGGTCATACATGGCACAAGCCAGATTATTTCATGCAATTAGTGAATTGCATCATATGATTTGCGAATATCCTTTTTTGCAATGACATTTCTAGGTTACTCCTTTCCAAATAATCAATTGTTCATTTATTTAGAAGCATGATGCTAACACGTTATTTTTTTCATGTGCCATTCTATCTTGCAGCCATCCCCAAAAGAGGCATCATCTCTCTGTTACTAGATTATGTCTTCATTCATACAATCAATGGGATTTTGGAGATAGAAATAATATTGAAAAATATTTTCCTTGTCATATTCATACAATCAATGGGATTTTGGAGATAGAAATAATATTGAAAAATATTTTCCTTGTCATGCAGGATGGCAAATGTGGTACTGATTTCAGGAGATTTATTGGTGCTGAGCCAATTTGTCATGCAGAATACACTATACAACCTGAAACAATTCCAGGTGATGCAGGTTTGTATAGATGCTTGTTCTTTCCTAGTGAGCAGTATATTGGTTATCGTTCGGCATCTACACTAATCCATTCGATGTGCTGGTTAAATTACTTGCATTGCATGTGTTTTCATATCCAAGAAGATGCAAGAATGCCAAAGCAAGGGCGTCTTAAGCTACGTGTCACAACTACTTGGTATTGATCAATTAGCTCACCTGCTGTCATCATCAGGCAATTGCAGGTGATGTTCCTTCGAGTCTAATTTCTCTGCTGATTCAATAGTTATCATGGATACACAATACCTTATCATGGTGGGCCAATTTGTCGTGCAGAATACACTATACAACCTGAAACAACACCAGCTGATGCAGGTTTGTATAGATGCTTGTTCTAGCAGTATATTGGTTATCGTTCGGCATCTACACTAATCCATCCGGTGTGCTGGTTAAATTACTTGCATTGCATGTGTTTTCATATCTAAATAGATGCAAGAATGCCAGAGCATGGGCGTCTTAAGCTACGTGTCAGGAATTTGAATTCCAAGTCACAACTACTTGGTATTGATCAATTAGCTCACTTGCTGTCATCATCAGGCAATTGCAGGTGATGTTCCTTTGAGTCTGCTTTCTCGGCTGATTCAAAAGTTATTATGGATACACAATACCTTATCATGGTGAGCCAATTTGTCATGCGGAATACACCATACAACCTGAAACAACACCAGCTGATGCAGGTTTGTATAGAGTTAGTTACCATTTTGCAAGTTGTGTCTAACCAAATTTAGCACGCATGATTATCTTGCTATGATAGCACTAGGGAGCTATGTGAAAAGCCTCTTAAATTGAGATTAAAAATTTGCTGGCTGCTTCATAATAGAGTCCATTGTTGATGTGCTGGTATTAGGCTCTTCAACAAGTTCCAACTCTACAAGTTTTAATTCCACCTTTTGAATCCAAGAACTTATGCTGGTGCATGAAGCGACATGAGCTGCTAATGTTTTATCAAGCATGGTGTTAAGTAACAATATTTTCTCAAGCATGGATAAGTAACATCTTCTGAATTTCATGGTTGCTTGTTGGCTTGCAGAAAATGCCGAATTGGGTAGATTGATTTTAGCAACCATAACATCCAAAACCAGCTCAAAGGTTGGAAAATCCAATGCTTATGGTGATCGTGGACTTCCATCATAGCAAGGAACATAGTTGCATCTTCAGTACGTTTTCATGTGGTTTAATTGCTTAATTTTTTGTATTATGGCTTATATTTTGATCAATATCTTGTTCCTGTAGAGGGGTGCTCCTACCAAAGGACCAAGACAAGATTGATCATGTGTGTTCACGACATCAACATTCAGTCAAACGCTTTGCTGAATGTGAATGACTCAAGCAAGGTAACATAAATTTGGCAGTTGACATACAAGGTATGGCTTTTTCTTTTTGGTTGTTGTGCTTGATATATTTCTTTTTGGGTTAATTTTGTGCGATTGAGGTCTTTTAATTCTTTTTGTCTTTTCACTGTTAGTGATTGTGGGATTTTTGTGATTGGTTTGTGATTTTTGGGGTTTTATTCAGAATTATTTACGTGTTTGTGTTTTTTGTGTTCTCGTTGTTTTTGTGATGTAGGGTAGTGTTGTTTGCTTTGTTTGTGTAATTCATTTTGTGTTTTCGTTGTATTTGTGCTCTTTGTAGTGTAATTTGACATGTGATTGTGGTTTGTCTTCTGATTGACTATGATTGTGGGTTTTTTTGTGAGTGTTGTGTGGTTTTTCAATTTTTATTGTTTATGTGACTGTTTGTATTGTGATTGTTTGATTGTTCTTGGTTGTGGGCTTGTTTAGTTACTTGAATTGTTGTGGGTTTTGGTGCAATTTGACTTAATTGTTTGAACTTGTTTCTTAGATGAGATCTTTTGTGTTCTAAATAGTTTATGTGATTATGGGTTGTTTGTACCTTTGTGTGATTTTGGTTTGTCTTCTTATTCTTTTTGTGATAGTGAGTTTGTATTATGATTTGTTCGTGATTGTGGGTACTTTTCGGATTGATTGTTTTGTGATTTGTGGGATTTTATTGTGATTGTTTATTTGATTGTGTTGTTTGTGATTCTCGATTGTTTTTGTGGCTTATGATTCTTGAATTTCTAGTTTCTTGGAATTTATTTTAATTTTGTCTTGTAATTAGTTTTGTGATTGTGGGCTAGTGCAACTCGTGTGATATTTGAATTAGTTTCTTGGACCATTCTTTGTTGTTGTGATTATTCACTTTTTTTGGGTGAATTTGGTGTGATTGATGTTCCAATATTTGGTTAGTTTTCTTGGTGTTTGAATATTTTGATGTTCGAATGGAATTTCAGTAATTAATTATGTGATTGTGGGTTTTTTTTTTGATTGATTGTTGTGCGATTTGTGGGATTTCATTCTGGTTGTTTATGTGATTGTGGTGTTTGTGTTCTCATTGTATTTGTGCTGTTTGTAGTGTAATTTGACCTGTGATTGTGGTTTGTCTTCTGACTGACTATTATTGTGGGTTTTTTTGTGAGTGTTGTGTGATTTCGGGATTTTTATTGTTTATATGACAGTTTGTATACTGATTGTTTGATTGTTCTTGGTTGTGGGCTTGTTTAGTTACTTGAATTGTGTGACTAATGTCTTATGATCTTTTTTTCTTATGATTGTTCGTGATTGTGGGTTTTTTGTGATTGTTGTGTGATTTGTGGGTTTTGATTCACATTTTTTATGTTGTTTGTGCTTTTTGTGTTTTGATTGTTTTTGTGACTGTGTGTTGTGTTGGTTCGCATTGTTTGTGTGACTTATTGTTGGTTTTGGTGCAATTTGATGACCTATTTGTTTGTTCTTGTTTGTTGGATTCGATCTTTTGTTTCCAATTAGTTTGTGATTGTGGAATGCCTTTTGTGATTCTTGATTGTTTTGTGTGGATTATGATTCTTGAATTTTTAGTTTCTTGGAATTTTATATTAATTTCGTCTTGTAATTAGCTTTGTGATTGTGGGTTTGTGGTGCAAGTGATATGATATTTGAATCAGTTTCTTTTGTGGTGTGATTATTGATTTTTTATTTTGGGTTAATTTGGTCTATTGATGTTCTAAATGTTTGTTTAGTTTTCTCGATGTTTGATTATTTTGATGTTCTAACGGAATTTTAGCTTAGTTTTGTGATTGAGGGTTTGCCGTGCAACTGGCTTGATATTTGAATCTGTTTCTTGGACTTTTCTATTTGGTTGTGATTCTTGATATTATTTGGTTTATTTGGGCCAATTAAAGTTCTAATGTTCACTTAGTTTTCTTGGTGTTTGATTCTTGTGAGTTTTGTAATGGGATTTCATCCCCTTGCGATTATTGAGACGTAGTTTCATGGAGCTATGTATTTCGATGTTGGTAGCAGTGTTTGAAGCAGGAGCATTGTGGTTAACGTAATTTTATTTTATAGTTTGCTTGCTGCTGCCCATCTTGACGAAACGGTCAACAGTAGTTCGCTTCACAAATTCTTTTTCCTTACATCCTTGTTTCATGTATTGTTGACCTTGTTGCTTTTTCTTCCCTATAGGTCGCTTGTGTAAGTGCTGCTCTCAAGGACACCAAGTTTGGCGCGTAAGGACGCAAAAGATCTTTTTGACTTGTTGTCAAGACAACTTGCTCGACGGTCCGATTTTCCTCATGCTATATATCTGCTAAAACCCTGCGCATCTGCTATGAGGGTATTTTCTACATTTCCCTTTGATACAAACATGTAGTTATTACTATGCCTAGAAAATTTATCACACAGATCCTAGTGTCTAGTCCAACGTTTCGATCAACTTTCGTCGAATTCTGAAAATGCTCAAAATTTTGATGTTTTATACGGTTTTATTAAAGTAAAGTTTGTTTCCCATTTATACAAACTTGTAGTTATTATTACGCTTAGCAAATTTACCAGACAAATTCTTGGGTCTAGACCAACGCTTGGGTCAAGATTCGTCGAATTCTGAGAACGTTCAAAATTTAGCTGTTTTCCACGGTTTTATTGAAGCAAATTTTATTTTCCTTTTATACAAACTTGTAGTTATTACTAAACTTACAAAAATTCTTGGGTCTAGAAAAACGTTTGGGTTAAGTTTCGTCGAATTCTGAGAACGTTCATAATTAGCTGTTGCGTACGGTTTTAATAATGCAAAGTTTGTTCCCATTTATACAAACTTGTAGTTTTATTACGCTTAGCAAATTTACCACACAAATTCTTGGGTCTCGACCAACGTTTGGGTAAAGTTTGGTCTCTGAGAACATTCAAAATTTAGCGGTTTTGAACGGTTTTATTAAAGCCAAGTTTGTTTCGCTTTGATACAAACTTGTACTTATTATTACGCTTAGCAAATTTATCAAACAAATTCTATGGTCTAGACTAATGCTTGGGTCAATTTTCGTCGAATTGTGAGAACGTTCAGAATTTAGCTATTTTGCACGGTTTTATTAAAGCAAAGTTTGTTTCCCATTTATATGAACTTGTAGTTATTATTTCGCTTAGCAAATTTAACTCACAAATTCTTGGTTGTAGACCAATGTTTGTGTCAAATTTCGTTCAAAATTTAGCGGTTTTGCACGGTTTATTAAAGCAAAGTTTGTTTCCCTTTTATACAAGCTTGTGATTTTATTACACTTAGCAAATTTACCACACAAATTCTTGGGTCTAAACCAACGTTTGGGTCAAGTTTCGTCGAATTCTGAGAATGTTCAAAATTTAGCTGTTTTGCATGATTTTATTAAAGCAAAGTATTTTTTCCCTTTGATACAAACTCGTAGTTATTATTATGCCTATAAAATATATCACACAGCTCCTAGTGTCTAGACCAACGTTTCGGTTAAGTTACGTCGAATTCTGATAATGTTCAAAATTTAGCTGTTTTATACAGTCTTATTAAAGATAAGTTTGTTTCCCTTTTATACAAACTTGTAGTTATTACTACGCTTAGCAAATTTACCAGACAAATTCTTGGGTCTAGACCAACGTTTGGGTCAAGTTTCGTCGAATTTTGAGAACATTCAAACTTTAAATGTTTTGCACGGTTTTATTAAAGCAAAGTTTGTTTCCCTTTTATACAAGCTTGTGTTTTTTATTACGCTTAGCAAATTTACCACACAAATTCTTGGGTCTAGACCAACGTTTGGGTCAAGTTTCGTCGAATTCTGACAACGTTCAAAATTTAGCTATTTTGCACGGTTTTATTAAAGCAAAGTTTGTTTTCCCTTTGATACAAACATGTAGTTATTACTATGCCTAGAAAATTTATCACACAGATCCTAGTGTCTAGTCCAACGTTTCGGTCAACTTTCGTCGAATTCTGAAAATGCTCAAAATTTTGATGTTTTATACGGTTTTATTAAAGTAAAGTTTGTTTCCCATTTATACAAACTTGTAGTCATTATTACGCTTAGCAAATTTACCAGACAAATTCTTGGGTCTAGACCAACGCTTGGGTCAAGATTCGTCGAATTCTGAGAACGTTCAAAATTTAGCTGTTTTCCACGGTTTTATTGAAGCAAATTTTGTTTTCCTTTTATACAAACTTGTAGTTATTACTAAACTTACAAAAATTCTTGGGTCTAGAAAAACGTTTGGGTTAAGTTTCGTCGAATTCTGAGAACGTTCATAATTAGCTGTTGTGTACGGTTTTAATAATGCAAAGTTTGTTCCCATTTATACAAACTTGTAGTTTTATTACGCTTAGCAAATTTACCACACAAATTCTTGGGTCTCGACCAACGTTTGGGTAAAGTTTGGTCTCTGAGAACATTCAAAATAATTCTCTTTTTGAAAGACGAAATTTCTCACAAGAAAATAGAAGAACAAATTTCTGCACCTTTCACTCAAAAGAAAATTCTTGAATTTCAAAATCAAATTCAAAGCCAAGTTTGTTTAGAATTAGCAAATGCATTTTGGGAAAGAAAAAAACATGTTATTACTCTCCCTTAAAAACAGATTTTGACAAAAGACAAATTCTCACTAAAGTGCAGTACACCATACAACCTGAAACAACACCAGCTGATGCAGGTTTGTATAGATGCTTGTTCTTTCCTAGTGAGCAGTATATTGGTTATCGTTCGGCATCTACACTAATCCATCCGGTGTGCTGGTTAAATTACTTGCATTGCATGTGTTTTTCATATCCAAATAGATGCAAGAATTCCAGAGCAAGGGCGTCTTAAGCTATGTGTCAGGAATCTGAATTCCAAGTCACAACTGCTTGGTATTGATCAATTAGCTCAGCTGTTGTCATCATCAGGCAATTGCAGGTGATGTTCCTTCGAGTCTACTTTCTCTGCTGATTCAAAAGTTATCATGGATACGCAATACATTATCATGGTGAGCCAATTTGTCATGCAGAATACACTATACAACCTGAAACAACACCAGCTGATGCAGGTTTGTATAGATGCTTGTTCTAGCAGTATATTGGTTATCGTTCGGCATCTACACTAATCCATCCGGTGTGCTGGTTAAATTACTTGCATTGCATGTGTTTTCATATCCAAATAGATGCAAGAATGCCAGAGCAAGGGCGTCTTAAGCTACGTGTCAGGAATCTGAATTCGAAGTCACAACTACTTGGTATTGATCAATTAGCTCACCTGCTTTCATCATCAGGCAATTTGCAGGTGATGTTCCTTTGAGTCTACTTTCTTGGCTGATTCAAAAGTTATTATGGATACACAATACCTTATCATGGTGAGCCAATTTGTCATGCAGAATACACCATACAACCTGAAACAACACCAGCTGATGCAGGTTTGTATAGATGTTTGTTCTTTCCTAGTGAGCAGTATATTGGTTATCTTTCGGGATCTACACTAATCCATTCGGTGTGCTGGTTGAATTACTTGCATTGCATGTGTTTTCATATCCAAATAGATGCAAGAATGCCAGAGCAAGGGCGTCTTAAGCTACGTGTCATGAATCTGAATTCCAAGTCACAACTACTTGGTATTGATCAATTAGCTCACCTGCTGTCATCATCATGCCATTGCAGGTGATGTTCCTTTTAGTCTACTTTCTCTACTGATTCAAAAGGTTTTATGGATACACAAAACCTTATCATGTTCATCTGGTGAAATTGGGCAAGGTCTTAATTCACGTAAGTGAAGATGATTGTTATTAAGCTGGAAGTTTGTATGGAATTAGGGTATTCCGCAACTATTATGATTTCTCGTACTTAACATTTCACTAACTTTTTTCTTGCTTAAGGTTTTTTTAATTTGAGGGCAAGACCTTATACCATCACCAGGCACAGTACCATTAGAAGAAGAAAAATAACTCGGCCCGGTTGCATAAAAAATCATCTGTTACACCCAATCTATATATTGTTCATCATCTTAATATGAATAATTACCCTTGACACCCAATCCTTTGAGGAGGCTCGAAGCCCGCCGGACCTCTATTTGCATACACTTTTTATCACTACCACTGCTGGTGATGATTCAGTTTGCTTGCTGAAAACTTGCATAAAATTTTATTGGCTTGTTATGTTATGAATTGGCGGATAACTTGAACCGAAAATATAGAATAAGAATATCTTTGAGAAGATCTGGCATAATGACAAAATCTTGAAGTGGTTGGTGTGTTATTAGAATCTGAAGCTAAAATGTAATTTAATTGAACTCCACGAGTACTTCATATTAATATTGAAATCACAGAAACAAAACCTTGCATTTGCGCAATCTGCGAGGGAGACCAGAAAAATTGATATTAAGTTGGCTTTTCAATGTGTAAAGGTTCCTTTAAAGATGGTGCAAAGGGAGGAACTTGGATTTAGTCTTAGGGTCCTAATGTGGGATGTTTGTGATGCTAGACAAGTTTCAAAGTTAAGCTGGTGTTACAACAAATACAGAGAGTTACCATTTTGCAAGATGTGTCTAACCAAATTTAGCTCACATGATTATCATGCTATGATTGCTCTAGGGAACTATGTGAAAAGCCTCTTAAATTGAGATTCAAAATTTGCTGGCTGCTTCATAATAGAGTCCATTGTTGATGTGCTGGTATTAGGCTCTTCAACAAGTTCCAATTCTACAAGTTTTAATTCCAGCTTCTGAATCCAAGAACTTATGCTGGTGCATGAAGCGACATGAGCTGCTAATGTTTTATCAAGCATGGTGTTAAGTAACATCTTCTGAATTTCATGGCTGCTTGTTGGCTTGCAGAAAATGTCGAATCGGGTAGATTGATTTTGGCAACCGTAACATCCAAAACCAGCTCAAAGGTTGGAACATCCAATGCTTATGGTGATCGTGGACTTCCATCATAGCAAGGAACATAGTTGCATCTTCAGTACGTTTTCATGTGGTTTAATTGCTTAATTTTTTGAATAATTGCTTATATTTTGATCAATATCTTGTTCCTGTAGAGGGGTGCTCCTACCAAAGGACCAAGACAAGATTGATCGTGTGTGTTCACGACATCAACATTCAGTCAAACGCTTTGCTGAATGTGAATGACTCAAGCAAGGTAACATAAATTTGGCAGTTGACATACAAGGTATGACTTTTTCTTTTTGGTTGTTATGCTTGATGTATTTCTTTTTGGGTTAATTTTGTGCGATTGATGTCTTTTGATTCTTTTTGTCTTTTCACTGTTAGTGATTGTGGGTTTGTGGTGATTGGTTTGTGATTTTTGGGGTTTTATTCAAAATGATTTACGTGTTTGTGTTTTTTGTGTTCTTATTGTTTTTGTGATGTATGGTTGTGTTGTTTGCTTTGTTTGTGTAATTTATTTTGTGTTTTCGCTGTATTTGTGCTCTTTGTAGTGTAATTTGACATGTGATTGTGGTTTGTCTTCTGATTGACTATGATTGTGGGTTTTTTTGTGAGTGTTGTGTGATTTTTGGATTTTTATTGTTTATGTGACTGTTTGTATTCTGATTGTTTGATTGTTCTTGGTTGTGGGCTTGTTTAGTTACTTGAATTGTTGTGGGTTTTGGTGCAATTTGACTTAATTGTTCGAACTTGTTTCTTGGATGAGATCTTTTGTGTTCTAAATAGTTTATGTGATTATGGGTTGTTTGTATCTTTGTGTGATTTTGGTTTGTCTTCTTATTCTTTTTGTGATCGTGAGTTTGTCTTATGATTTATTCGTGATTGTGGGTACTTTTTGGATTGATTGTTTTGTGATTTGTGGGATTTTATTGTGATTGT
>NW_011628049.1:587364-589563 GCF_000512975.1 Sesamum indicum
CTACTTGGTATTGATCAATTAGCTCACCTGCTGTCATCATCAGGTAATTGCAGGTGATATTCCTTTAGGTTTACTTTCTCGGCTGATTCAAAAGTTATTATGGATACACAATACCTTATCATGGTGAGCCAATTTGTCATGCAGAATACACCATACAACCTGAAACAACACCAGCTGATGCAGGTTTGTATAGATGTTTGTTCTTTCCTAGTGAGCAGTATATTGGTTATCGTTCGGCATCTACACTAATCCATCCGGTGTGCTGGTTAAATTACTTGCATTGCATGTGTTTTCATATCCAAATAGATGCCAGAATGCCAGAGCTAGGGCGTCTTATGCTACGTGCCAGGAATTTGAATTCCAAGTCATAACTACTTGGTATTGATCAATTAGCTCACCTGCTGTCATCATCATGCAATTGCAGGTGATATTCCTTTGAGTCTACTTTCTCGGCTGATTCAAAAGTTATTATGGATACCCAATACCTTATCATGGTGAGCCAATTTGTCATGCAGAATACACCATACAACCTGAAACAACACCAGCTGATGCAGGTTTGTATAGATGCTTGTTCTTTCCTAGTGAGCAGTATATTGGTTATCGTTCGGGATCTACACTAATCCATTCGGTGTGCTGGTTGAATTACTTGCATTGCATGTGTTTTCATATCCAAATAGATGCAAGAATGCCAGAGCAAGGGCGTCTTAAGCTACGTGTCAGGAATCTGAATTCCAAGTCACAACTACTTGGTATTGATCAATTAGCTCACGTGCTGTCATCATCATGCAATTGCAGGTGATGTTCCTTTTAGTCTACTTTCTCTACTGATTCAAAAGGTTTTATGGATACACAATACCTTATCATGTTCATCTGTCCTATGGAGAGGTGAAATTGGGCAAGGTCTTAATTCACGTAAGTGAAGATGATTGTTATTAAGCTGGAAGTTTGTATGGAATTAGGGTATTCCGCAACTATTATGATTTCTCGTACTTAACATTTCACTAACTTTTTTCTTGCTTAAGGTTTTTTTAATTTGAAAGACTATCACTTTATTCATTTATAGTGAAACAAGACGCTGAACTGTTCTTTAATGTGCTATTATATCTTGCAGCCATCCTCAGAAGGATGTTAATAAGAGTCACCTTTCTCTTACCCGAGTATGTATGCATTTATGCAGTCATTGGGTATAGGATCATCAATCAAATCAAATTAACAAAATAATTCACTTGTTTTTGCTGGATGACAGATCTGGAACTAGTCCGAGTATATCTACTGCTGCCGAGCCAACTCGTAATGAACCAAAAGAATACAATATAATGTGGGAACTGGTAATACTGGATCACTTTACATGCTCTTTCCTCTATCTTTTCCTGGTGTGCTTTACACTTTTTATCATTTCACTACGACTGCTGGTGATGATTCAGTTTGCTTGCTGAAAACTTGCATAAAATTTTATTGGCTTGTTATGAAAGTCGTTGGCGGATAACTTGAACCGAAAATATAGAATAAGAATATCTTTGAGAAGCTCTGGCATAATGACCAAATCTTGAAGTGGTTGGTGTGTTATTAGAATCTGAAGCTAAGATGTAATTTAATTGAACTCCACGAGTACTTCATATTAATATTGAAATCACAGAAACAAAACCTTGCATTTGCGCAATCTGCGATGGAGACCAGAAAAGTTGATATTAAGTTGGCTTTTCAACCTGTAAAGGTTCCTTTAAAGATGGTGCAAAGGGAGGAACTTGGTCTTAGGGTCCTAATGTGGGATGTTTGTGATGCTAGACAAGTTTCAAAGGTAAGCTGGTGTTACAACAAATACAGAGAGTTACTTACCATTTTGCAAGTTGTGTCCAACCAAATTTAGCACACATGATTATCACGCTATGATTGCTCTAGGGAGCTATGTGAAAAGCCTCTTAAATTAAGATTCAAAATTTTCTGGCTGCTTCATAATAGAGTCCATTGTTGATGTGCTGGTATTAGGCTCTTCAACAAGTTCCAACTCTACAAGTTTTAACTCCAGCTTCTGAATCCAAGAACTTATGCTGGTGCATGAAGCGACATGAGCTGCTAATGTTTTATCAGGCATGGTGTTAAGTAACAATATTTTCTCAAGCATGGTGTTAAGTAACATCTTCTGAATTTCATGGCTGCTTGTTGGCCTGCAGAAAATGTCGAATCGGGTAGATTGATTTT
>NW_011628049.1:589766-597563 GCF_000512975.1 Sesamum indicum
ATCTTGTTCCTGTAGAGGGGTGCTCCTACCAAAGGACCAAGACAAGATTGATCGTGTGTGTTCACGACATCAACATTCAGTCAAAAGCTTTGCTGAATGTGAATGACTCAAGCAAGGTAACATAAATTTGGCAGTTGACATACAAGGTATGACTTTTTCTTTTTGGTTGTGATGCTTGATGTATTTCTTTTTGGGTTAATTTTGTGCAATTGATGTCTTTTGATTCTTTCTGTCTTTTCACTGTTAGTGATTGTGGGATTTTTGTGATTGGTTTGTGATTTTTGGGGTTTTATTCAGAATTATTTACGCGTTTGTGTTTTTTGTGTTCTCGTTGTTTTTGTGATGTAGGGTTGCGTTGTTTGCTTTGTTTGTGTAATTCATTTTGTGTTTTCGTTGTATTTGTGCTCTTTGTAGTGTAATTTGACTTGTGATTGTGGTTTGTCTTCTGATTGACTATGATTGTGGGTTTTTTTGTGAGTGTTGTGTGGTTTTTGGATTTTTATTGTTTATGTGACTGTTTGTATTAATTTGGTGTGATTGATGTTCCGATATTTGGTTAGTTTTCTGGGTGTTTGAATCTTTGATGTTCTAATGGAATTTCAGTAATTAATTATGTGATTGTGGGTTTTTTTTTTGATTGATTGTTGTGCGATTTGTGGGATTTTATTCTGGTTGTTTATGTGATTGTGGTGTTTGTGTTCTCATTGTATTTGTGCTGTTTGTAGTGTAATTTGACCTGTGATTGTGGTTTGTCTTTTGATTGACTATTATTCTGGGTTTTTTTGTGAGTGTTGTGTGATTTCGGGGGATTTTTATTTTATGTGACAGTTTGTATACTGATTGTTTGATTGTTCTTGGTTGTGGGCTTGTTTAGTTACTTGAATTGTGTGACTAATGTCTTATGATCTTTTTTTCTTATGATTGTTCGTGATTGTGAGTTTTTTGTGATTGTTGTGTGATTTGTGGGTTTTGATTCACATTTTTTATGTTGTTTGTGCTTTTTGTGTTTTGATTATTTTTGTGACTGTGTGTTGTGTTGGTTTTGGTGCAATTTGATGACCTATTTGTTTGTTCTTGTTTGTTGGATTCGATCTTTTGTTCCTAATTAGTTTGTGATTGTGGGATGCCTTTTGTGATTCTTGATTGTTTCTTGTGGATTATGATTCTTGAATTTTTAGTTTCTTGGAATTTTATTTTAATTTTGTCTTGTAATTAGTTTTGTGATTGTGGGTTTGTGGTGCAAGTGATATGATATTTGAATCAGTTTCCTTTGTGGTGTGATTATTGATTTTTTATTTTGGGTTAATTTGGTCTATTGATGTTATAAATGTTTGTTTAGTTTTCTCGATGTTTGATTATTTTGATGTTCTAACGGAATTTTAGCTTAGTTTTGTGATTGAGGGTTTGCCGTGCAACTGGCTTGATATTTGAATCTGTTTCTTGGACTTTTCTATTTGGTTGTGATTCTTGATATTATTTGGTTTATTTGGGCCAATTAAAGTTCTAATATTCACTTAGTTTTCTTGGTGTTTGATTCTTTTGAGTGTCTTAATGGTATTTCATCCCCTTGCTATTATTGACACGTAGTTTAATGGAGCTATGTATTTCGATGTTGGTAGCAGTGTTTGAAGCAGGAGCATTGTGGTTAACGTAATTTTATAGTTTCATGGGCTTGCTGCTGCCCATCTTGACGAAACGGTCAACAGTAGTTCGCTTCACAAATTCTTTTTCCTTACATCCTTGTTTCATGTATTGTTGACCTTGTTGCTTTTTCTTCCCTATAGGTCGTTTGTGTAAGTGCTGCTCTCAAGGACACCAAGTTTGGCGCATAAGGACGCAAAAGATCTTTTTGACTTGTTGTCAAGACAACTTGCTCGACGGTCCGATTTTCCTGATGCTATACATCTGCTAAAACCCTGTGCATCTGCTATGAGGGTATTTTCTCCAGCAAAGTTAAATTTGTCCTGTAGAGTTTTCACTGGTTTGCATGCGTGTCTACTTCAGTATTTCTCATGATATTGTATGGTTAACTTTTCCCTTGGGTTAATCAGCCAGATGTTCGTAAAGTTGTTGAACCATGCTTTAGTAAAATATTCAGGGTTTGTGGACGTGAAATGTCATGTAAGCCGCAAAATTCTAACGCTTTGTTAGAGATCTCTTGACTTCCTCAGGGATAATAATTGTATCTAAGTTGCTCCTCTTGTAGGTGACACAAGTTTTGGAAAATGTACAAGGTTCTTCTTTAACTATTAATGTCGAACAACTGTAACAATATAAGGTTTTCAAGGTAATTCTATTAAAAGTTTTTTGATCTTCCAAATCTGAATTTCATAGCTGCTTGTTGGCTTGCAGAAAACCAGCTCTTCCAAATCTGAATTTTATCGAATCGAGTAGATTGATTTTAGCAACCATATCATCCAAAACCAGCTCAAAGGTTGGAAAATCCAATACTTATGGTGATTGTGTAATTCCATCATGGTAAGGGAACATAGTTGCAACTTCAGTACGTCTTCATGTGGTTGAATTGCTTAATTTTTGAATCATGACATATGTTTTGATCAATATCTTAGTTCGTGTAGAGAGGTGCTCCTACCAAAGGACCAAGACAAGATTGATCGTGTCTGTTCACGACATCAACATTCACTCACATGCTTTGCTGAATGTGAATGACTCAAACAAGGTAACATAAATTTGGCAGTTGACACACAAGGTATGACTTTTTCTTTTTGGTTGTTATGCTTGATGTATTTCTTTTTGGGTTAATTTTGTCCGATTGATGTCTTTTGATTCTTTTTGTCTTTTGATTGTTAGTGATTGTGGATTTTTTGTGATTGGTACGTGATTTTTGGGGTTTTATTGATTTCTCGTACTTATCATTTCACTAACTTTTTTCTTCCTTAAGGTTTTTTTAATTTGAAAGACATCAATCATTCATTTATAGTGAAGCAAGATGCTGAACTGTTCTTTAATGTGCCATTATATTTTGCAGCCATCCTCAGAAGGATGTTAATAAGAGTCACCTTTCTCTTACCCGAGTATGTATGCATTTATACAGTCAATGGGTATTGGATCGTTGATCAAATGAATTTCAACAAAATAATTCACTTGTTTTTGCAGGATGACAGATCTGGAGCTTACAGGAGCTTCTTAGGTTTTATGTTAGGAACTTGAATTCCAATTCTAACTCACAACTCCTTGACGTCCATCAATTAGCTCGTATGCTGCCATCTTCAAGCAATTGCAGGTGATGTTCTCTTGAGCCTACTGTCTCCCTTGCACTGGTTTTAAAGTTACTATTAACTCCCACTAAATGCCTATGATGTTCATTTGTGCTATGGTTTGGTAGACTGTTGGAAGGTCATACATGGCACAAGCCAGATTATTTCCGATTGATGTCTTTTTATTCTTTTTGTCTTTTCACTGTTGGTGATTGTGGATTTTTTGTGATTGGTTTGTGATTTTTGGGGTTTTATTCACAATTATTTATGTGTTTGTGTCTTTTGTGTTCTGATTGTTTTTGTGATGTAAAATTGTGTTGTTTGCTTTGTTTCTGTAATTTATTTTGTGTTTTCATTGTATTTGTGCTGTTTGTAGTGTAATTTGACATGTGATTGTTGTTTGTCTTTTGATTGACTATGATTGTGGGTTTTTTTTGTGAGTGTTGTGTGGTTTTTGGATTTTTATTGTTTATGTGACTGTTTGTATTATGATTGTTTGATTGTTCTTGATTGTGGGCTTGTTTAGTTACTTGAATTGTTGTGGGTTTGGGTGCAATTTGACTTAATTGTTCGAACTTGTTTCTTGGATGATATCTTTTGTGTTCTGTTTGACTATTATTGTGGGTTTTTTTGTGAGTGTTGTGTGATTTCGGGATTGTTTATGTGAGAGTTTGTATTCTGATTGTTTGATTATTCATGGTTGTGGGCTTGTTTAGTTACTTCAATTGTGTGACTAATGTCTTATGATCTTTTTTTCTTATGATTGTTCGTGATTGTGGGTTTTTTGTGATTGTTGTGTGATTTTTGGGTTTTCATTCACATTTTTGATGTGTTTGTACTTTTTGTGTTTTGATTGTTTTTGTGATTGTGTTGTGTTGGTGATTGAGGTTTTTTTGTGATGGTCTGTGATTTTTTAGGGTTTTATTCAGAATTATTTATATGTTTGTGTTTTTGTGTTGTGATTGTTTTTGTTATGTAGGGTTGTGTTGGTTTGCTTTGTTTTTGTAATTTGTTTTGGGTTTTCGTGCAGTTTGTCTTAATTGTTCGAACTTGTTTCTTGAATTTGATCTTTTGTTTCAAGTTAGTTTGTGATTGTGAGATGTTTGTGATTCGCGATTGTTTTTAGTCGGTTATGATTCTTGAATTTCTAGTTTCTTGTAATTGGTTTTAATTTTGTCTTGTAATTAGTTTTGTGATTGTGGGCTTGTGCAATTGGTGTGATATTTGAATTAGTTTCTTGGACCTTTCTTTGTTGTTGTGATTATTCACTTTCTTTGGGTGAATTTGGTCTGATTGATGTTCCAATATTTGGTTAGTTTTCTGGGTGTTTGATTCTTTTGATATTCTAATGGAATTTCAGTAATTAATTGTGTGGTTGTTGGTTTTTTTTGATTGATTGTTCTACGATTTGTGGGATTTTATTCTGGTTGTTTATGTGATTGTGGTATTAGTGTTCTCATTGTATTTGTATTGTTTGTAGTGTAATTTGATCAGTAATTGTGGTTTGTCTTCTGATTGATTACGATTGTGGGTTTTTTTTGTGAGGGTTATTTGGTTTCTGGATTTTTATTTTTTATGTGATTGTTCGATTGTTCTTGATTATGGGCTTGTTTAGTTACTTGAATTATTGTGGGTTTTGGTGCAATTTGACTCTATTATTCGAACTTGTTTCATGGATTAGATCTTGTCTTCTAAATAGTTTATGTGATTATGGGTTGTTTGTATCTTTGTGTGATTTTGGTTTGTCTTCTCATTTTTTTTGTGATCGTGAGTTTGTCTTATGATTGTTCGTGATTGTGGGTACTTTTCGGATTGATTGTTTTGTGATTTGTGGGAGTTTATTTTGATTGTTTATGTAATTGTTTTGTTTGTGTCTCATTGTATTTATGACTGGGGGTTGTGTCCGTTTCTTTTATTACTGTGATTTATCGTGGGTTTTGGTGCAATTTGAGTTAATTATTGGTACTTGTTTCTTGGATTTGATATTTTGTCTCTAATTAGGTTGTAATTGTGGGGGGTTGTTTGTGATGCTTGATAGTTTCTGTAAGTTATTCTGTTTTTCATTTTCTTGGAATTTTGCTTGATTTTATCTTGTAATTAGTTTTGTTATTGTGGATTTTTGGTGCAACAAGTATGATTCTAAATTAGTTTCTTAGGTTTTTTTCTTTTTGTTCGTGGTGCTTGATGTTTTTTGTTTTTTGGTTAATTTTGTGTGACTAAACCCTATTGAACGACGGCTTTGAGAAGTGCGAGGCTCAAACCAACAAGCTGCAAGGGTTAACAGAAGGATTCGATCAGAATCGTCTTGACCCCACTCTGGACGAGAATCTCGAGCCATATGCCCCAGGGGGGCAATTGGCCATTGAAGATGATGAGTTCACAAGTTTGCTGGAGGAGATAGAAAGCTTAGATAGTTATGTCTTCAAATTTTTCATTTTGATTTTGACAATGTAGATCGAATATCTTCTGGCTCAGAATTTTTGTTAGACAATTTTTGATTTGTTAGAAAACTTGCATATTTTGCCAACTGTATCTACGATTAACCATTTGGTTAGCTCGCATACTGTTCCTTTGGAAGTCGATTTATCACTTGCCAAAATTTTGACCTTACGTAGATTTTACTATCTTTCTCAGATCGATTGATTTTTCACAGATCCTACGATCTTTTTCAAATCGAATGATCTTTCGCAGATTCTAAGATTTTTTCCGAATCGAATGGTCTCTCGCTGTCTTGCTATCTTTCACAGATCAAATTATATTATGCAGATTAAAAAATGAAAAACTGACGAGTAACTTAATATTCGTTGCAACGTCGCTTTATAACAAGTAAATTTGATTTATTTTCGTACTAGGTACTTCATTTCAATTTCACTAATTATCAGTTAGCGGGTGTTGAAAAAGTAAATGCGTGCATATATCTCGTTAAAACCACAAAGAAATTGATTGTTATTTCTTTTATCATCACTTTTGCAAAATTTCAAAGAACGTATATAATTGCACAAAAAGAGATTAATTGCGGGATATATATATATATATATATATAACATATAGAATGGCAGGAAGGTGATTACTAAAGGCTTTTTCCATTATAAAAATACTTAAGAACAAAAAAAAAATGTATAATTAATAGTAATTATCAATTAGAGGACTCTGTAAAGAAGCAATTTATTTATAAAAATTACTGTAAAAAACAGCAGGGAGAGTGACTGTGGAGCATCCGCCAAAACTCGCTCCTTTTCGTTTGAGCCGTTTCCAACGGTCGGGACGCTCACTTCGTGAAAGAAACTTTTTCTCAGTTACCGCCAAACTTGTGGGATTTGCTCATATTCAATACGCTGCACAATGGTCTCCCCACAAATATGAATTTTAAACTCTTCAAGGCGTGGCTTGAGAAGGTCCAATTCGATCCATGCCCATGCCTTGGAGAGCTTGGATTGATTGAGCGTAGCATCGTCAATCTGCAGAGGGGTTCCAATCGTGCTCGCCACCGTGAATAGGACTTCCTAGCGGAACAGATGAGTCGTGAAAGTGGGAGTCCACTTGAAGACACGCATTGGGTATCCCTGAATAAACCAAATACGGCGAAGCCACAGGCGAGAGTAATCTGCTTCACACGATAACGAAATTAAGGCATGTCTGTTGTTCAGCATACTAACCGTGAAATTACTTTTGATGCCAATTCCAGCGAGCAGTTTGTGCAAGATGCTATATGAAGCTGCTCCATGTGAAAATTTGCCGACCAGTGCAAATTTGAATGGAGCTGCAAGAACTTCGGTCTCAGCATCTGTGAGAAAAAATTAAGAACTTTTTCGCCAGTTAAAACTGTACCGATAGCGAGCGGTGGCGAGTCCGCAAGGAAGTAGTTGTGGGGTGCCGTTTTAGCGCTATTCGAGTCTTGTGATGGCGCAACAACTTCAGAAAGTTTTCTTCGAAAGGTTCAGCGTCGGGCTCGAGGAAAGTGGCTGCTGAAAATGTTTGACTGAGTGAGTTGATCGGGTCAACTCAGTCAAAGGCGAGTCAAACTCGTCGGCTGCCGGTGGTGGAGTTTCTGGCAAGTCTCCGGTGGCTGATTCTGACTGGACAGTGGGCTGCGCCATGTCAAGGTGAGGCCAATGGTGGTGCTCTGCTAGCGAACCGACGATGGACGGCGGCGGAATGGCGTTGTGAAGGTTGGCGATGGCGGAAAGAGGAGATACGTGAGATCTCTTCACTCCGGTGATGAAATTGGACGAAACGTGTCTCAATCGACTCGCAATGAGGAGGGGATTCGAACGCTGGTCGTCCGCGACCGTGGGTGGTCGTGACGGCGGCGAATCGACGGCGAAGGCTAGCGGCGGTCGATGACTTAGCCCGTCGTCGTGCGTGTTTGGGATTTGGGGTTTAGGGTTTTGGATTTTGGATTTTGGGGTTTTGGGGTTTTGAGGTTTAGGGTTTTAGGGTTGAGGGTTTTAGGGTTTAGGGTTTAGGGTTTATGGGTTAGGGGTTAGGGTTTAGGGTTTAGGGGTTAGGGTTTAGGGTTTAGGGATTAGGGTTTTTTTTAGGGTTTAGGGTTTAGGGTTTAGGGGTTTAGGGGTTTAGG
>NW_011628049.1:599001-600740 GCF_000512975.1 Sesamum indicum
TAGGGTTTAGGGTTTAGGGTTTAGGGTTTTTTTTTTAAGTCAGAACACCCGAAGGTGGGGGATGCTTATCGGGGTCCCCATCCCATCTTCATTAAAAATAAAGCACAATCAGAATTACAACATAAATGCAAAAAAAAGATAAATGGAGGAGTACTACTCCTTTACATTGTGATACGACATCAAGTTTTTTGTTTTTGCCATTTTTTCTTGACTCTATCTGTCGTAATTCTTGGTCCGCAAGAGCCACTCCTCTGTTTCATAACTCGGGTTTTCTCTTCCGTGTACCTGACTAGGTACTCCGGTATCTCGTCAACGCGAAATTGATTCCTAGGCAGTCTGGCCGGAGAGGCCAGTTCCTGTAGCAGCTGCTCTGCCGAATCTGTATCGACAGGGTTGCGATTGGTTGAGCAAATCGGGTCGCAGATCTTTAATGGTTTGGCACTACTGACCAAACTCTCGCCCTCATCTTGATTCTGTTGGAGAAGCATGGTAGCATTTCCCACTTGTATCCAATTTCCTTCAGCCATTCTATTTTCCGAATTCTCATCACCCATTTTTCCCTCCTCACATGTGGTGTTAGCAATATCAACAGAAACAATATTTTCATCCACGCTAGCCATAGAATCAGTTTTGTGTTCAGTTTGGTACCTGGGGTCCTTTGCAGGCTGGTCCATCATCTTTGAGCTCTCACCAGTTTCCTTTGCCACTGCTTTGCCTCGCCCGACCTCTTCAGCAACCTTCTTTCCAGCACGATTGCTCGGCTTCCGGCGGGGTGGTTTGGGAGCATCGCCTTCCGTATAGCAGTCTGAGTCTCGATGCCCAACATATTTGCACAAAGAGCAGTAGTGCGGGATATCCTCGTACTCAATACGTTGCACAATAGTTGCCCCACAAATCTGGATTTGAAAGTTTTCAAGGCGCGGTTTGAGAAGATCCAATTCAATGCATGCCCTTGCCTTGGAGAGCTTGGACTGATTGAGTGTCGCATCGTTCAATCTGCAAGGAGTTCCAATCATGCTCGCCACCGTAAATAGAACTTCCTTGCGGAACAGATGTGCTGGTAGCTCCGGAAAACTAACCCACACCGGTACAATTGATGACTCCTTAGACGGTGTGAAAGTAGGAGTCCACTTGAAAACGCGCATTGGGTAACCCTGGATATACCAAATACGCCGCAGCCACAATCGAGTATAATCTGATTCACAGGATAGGGAAATTAAGACATGCCTGTTGTTCAGCATACTAACCGTGAATCTGTTTTTGATGCCAGTTCCCGCCATCAGTTTGTGCAGCATGCTGTACGAAGGTGCTCCATGCGAAAATTTTCCAACGAGCGCGAATTTGAATGGAGCTGCTAAGACCTCGGTCTCGGCATCTGTGAACAGCAATTTTGGACCTTGGTCGTCCGTCAAAATTGTACCGATAGCGGGTTGTGGCGAGTCCGCAAGGAAGTATTTGTGAGGTGCCATTTTTGCGATTTCCGAGGCCCTCGATGGCGCAACAACCTCAGCGAACATTTTTTTCGGAAGGTTCGGCGTCGGAATCGAGGAAGGCGGTTGCTGAAGCTGTTCGGTTGACTGAGTTGACCGAGTTGACCCGGTCAAAGGAGGGGTTGACCGAGTCAACTCAGTCAACATCTCAGTTTGACTGTCACCGTCGGCCGGAGGTGGAGTTTCAGGCGTGGCTCCGGTGGCTGAAACAGAGCGGATGGGTGGATGCGCCATGACGAGGCGAGGCGA
>NW_011628050.1:0-9261 GCF_000512975.1 Sesamum indicum
GATTTATTTAATCATTCCCATAGATTGCTAGTAGTTTAGTTCCATTCATTCGCTTTAGAAAAGGTGGTTACCCCTAGTCTTTCTCACCTTGGGCTTGAGCCAGTAGAAATGACTTAATCAAGAGACAGAACCCCTTTTAACGGGATCAACTATATCCACTTTAAGTCGGCCTTACTCGGGTTAATTTCTACGCTTATCTCATCTGCTAGCTCGCCTTCTTCTTTAACTAGTCTTTACTTTAGCATTCTCTTTCTCTTTCTAGCGCCCGTGAGAACATACTTTTCTTTTCAAATTCATTTCCATCGGACTTGTTCGGGTTCTAATTAATGAGTAGCTTGCCTTCGCTCCTCTCCTTATCAGTCGAGCTCAAATACACCCATCCTCTCCTTTCAGTCAAGTGACTTCATACCTCCTCTTTCCTCAGTTTAGTGTTCAGTCAGTGAACCATAGCGCTTACCATGAAGAAAGAAAGATATCGCTTCTCTGGGAGACCTTATGTTGATAGGCCTAGTAAGAGCGTATGACTGGCCTTACACTTCTAGAGAGCTTACCTTTAGTCTGCAACAGGAGAGGTTTGAAATATCTAAGAAGGCACTGAGACTGTAATAACAGGAGCAACTGGTTGGGAGCTTCTAATGGCTTGCATAAGGTCAAAGCGCTTTACTAAAATAAGCTTTCAGAGATTTATTTTATGATTGACACTCGATGTAACGCTTCTTCGGGGCTTAACAAGGGCTGCAAGCTTGATCCCAAAAAGTCCCACTCAACTTGAGACGCTTCCCCCTTTCTTCTCCAACTTCAACTGTAGAGGCTTATCCTAGGACTTCTAGGGGAAAACCCCATGGCTTATAGGACACTCCTAATCCAATGGTTAGCCGGAACATTATGCCCTCTTAGAGATCAAAACAAAGACTTTTCTTATCGATAGACAATCGGCCTCCCTAAAGATGGAAACTCTAACCCCTATCCAATATCTAAATGCGAGCACTGTAGAGTAGGAATGAGTCTTGAATGGCTTAGAAGCATAGTGCCTTACTTGACTGAATGCTGGCAGGCATAGGCTAAGTCCACTTCTTTCACAGATTACCCACTACGCTCCTGCTCCTAATTGCTTGATTTGGTTTGACTTGCTACAATGGCATTGAGGACTCTGAGACTGTGCCTCCACTTTTTGTGTGTACAGGATGCTGTGATTCTATGATGCAATCAAGAAAGAAAGTATTTGAAAACAGGACAATTTCTCATCGGTATTGAAAAAAGCTATGACAACTACAAGATATTGAAGACTTTGTATTCCAATTTGTATTCAAAGTCTACTGCTCGATCTATGCTCCTGGACTAACATCTCTATCTCGATCCGTATCTGTGACTCGCTTGGGGTATTTATTCGCTCCCGATCAACAACGCCAGGTATCAATCTGGTTCCGAGATCTGGAAAGCGGTGGAATATACTTAGTGAAGCTAGACACAAAAACTAAGGTAGCTGGGATAGCAAGCAAGTTTGTTGAAAGAGGGGTAGTCATGAGAGGCTGGAGACAGGGAACTATCAGAACTGTAAGCAGAAAGGACTAGAGCTTCACAGAGGGGTCATCAAGCTAGGTCAGAATCCTCAACTCAAGGCTGATGAAAAGAGAGTTATATTATCTCAATAAAGAGAGACCCCGGAACCAGCTCTTCATAAAAGAAAGCCAGCAATTAAAAGCAAGAAAAAACTAAATAGCTAACGCGCTTCCTCCTTCTAATAGGGCTTGGTTAAGGCTCGGCCTGTTCTAACTCCTTACCCGATACGATATTTCAAAACATAGAAGCTAACCCAACAGGCTCTAAAGTTAGTGAGTGCCCTACTAGTCTTATGATACTAGGTCTTATGAAAACTCTCTCCCACCCCCAGCTACTGAGGAAACTTCAACTCCAGGTAAGTTGGATCATACCCAAAATAAGATCCCCAAATCTTTCTATGTGAGCTATTTCATTTTAGTAGTCTCCGTTTTCGTATTCACCTTTTCGTTCAACCCTTACAACCATTACTATTATATAAATATAGTGAGTAGGGATTACTATGATATTACCCATAATAGCTTACCATTAATCCATTGTTTTGCTATGCTAATCAACTCGAGATATCGTAGTCTAAGGTGAATCAGGTTCTTTGCTTTGAAACGAGATTATGGGTAGTCCAATAGTTTTTATTTCCTGTCTTTTATGGCATCAACACAGCCAATAAGGAAAGACTGCCGTAAGAATAAAATGCTGCGTAAGAACCAAGGTGCGAATTTCCTATTTATAGTGATAAGAAAAGGGGCACACAAGGCTTCCCTTGTAGTCTTTGGTATGGATACCGAGTCACAAGTGGAAGAAAATTGGATATATAGTAGTTCAAAGGGTGTTCTTCCGAGGACCTTACTCTTCCCCTCCTCCTTGTCTTTTATTGCTATTCTTGAAGAAAGTCCACCGGTTGGAAAGATAAATAGCTCGAGCATATTTAGTGCTCGAGAGCAGCCAGCCCTAGAGGTACCATAGTAATAGCACTATCCCGACCAGATAAGAATCCCTACCTCTCTATCCACAATCGACCCTAAATCCTTTTGTTGTTCGTGAAAGCTTATTTATTTACTAGTGATTAGGCACAGGAAAGTAGGTAGATCCTCTGATCTAGTCAGTAGTGAGACTGCCCTTTCAAGCACATTTTTTTCAATCTTATCCCCGCCTTCCCCTATTTCTTTGATATTGCTACCACACCTGTGAGAAGAAAGTAACTAAGATTCATAGTTTATGTCGCCTTGGTACAATTTGTCCTGATGAATCAAAGAAAAAGCACTGAAAAGAATCCTCTTCGGTCATACCTCTCTTTTCTGTTAAGATAAAGAAGAGAAAATCAAACTCTTTAGGAGTGAAAAGTGTACTGGCTCATCGAAGGGTGGAAGAAAAGAAGTTGAAACTTCAAATATAAAAGAAAATCCGAAAGTGAAAATCCTTATACTTACAGGGAAAGAATCCACTTAAGACCTTGTTGACATTCCCCTTTTAGGCCAGCGAGCCTGATATTGAAAGGCATAAAACAGCCCTTCTGCTGAGTCTAGCAACTGAGCCCTTTTCCAAGGTGGAATCAGATTCTCACTATTTTAGCTCTTCTTCCTTTCCTTGGGCTATCCCTATACGCTAAGCTGGCAAAAGGGCTTTCCGAGGAAATGGGTGTAAAGGAGCTCGTGTATCTTTACTCATAGGGCTCACCCTCAAGACCCTTACTTCTCTGTCAGCTTCTTGTCTCTCCGTCTATTCTAACTACCTCTCCGCAGGACAAACAACTAGAGGAGCACTTTCCGAGCGGTTGGCCAGGGGTTCTTCATCTATCAAGATATCAAGAGAGGTTTCCCGGTAATCAAGCTAGAAGTTCATTTCTCCCTTGCTTTGAAAACTTCTTCAAAAGTCTCTACTCAGACGGGGATGGGTTTTGTTGATCTAATGGATGTCAAGATGTTGTTCAAACTAACCTTAAGATAAAGTACTTTTCATATATGAAACCAACTACGCCGCATCCCATCTCAGGAGAACTTGCTTCTTAGCGCTCCATGGGTCCACCAGGCTAGGTCCTCCTTCCCATTTCTTCAAACTGGGACTTTGATCGAGATAGAAGGAAATCCCTTGGGTATGAACTCGGGCTATTAAAAGATGTCCAAGAAGAGATGACTGGTTAAGTCTTTTACTTTCTATGTTCAATGGGATTACCCTTTGTCATACTGGCAACTGCCTTGCGAGGTCATAGAGCCCACTTAAGATCGAAAAAGGTCTGTCTGTGATTGAGACTAAGGAACGCTAGCTGTCTCTTCCGAATTGAATTAATAGATTGCCACTGCATCTGATTCGAGTGTCTCCATCATCCGTTCCGCAATTGAGGCTGCCAAACTTCTCTTTTATTGATATGATATTAAACGTCGCTTAGAAGCGGTCGCAAGGTCTGTTTTGGACAAATCGTCCTATAAAAATAGGTTTTTTCCAAATCTGTTGATGTTTCAAAGAAGAAACGCCTACCAAGGTCTAAGCTGGCGTCTAATGTCTCCATTTCCGTTCCTACTCTTTATCCAAAAAATCTATCATCTACGTTGTGTTTTTTCTCCTGTGATGAATTTTCTTATTTCGAACCAAAAAGAAAAATCATTTCTTTTTTTCATATCAAACTGAAATATTGTAATAACCTTTTCCCTTTCCTAATCCTAATTCCATGGCCCTTCCCTGGCCTAACTAGACCTCTAACAGATTCAATCTTCTTCCAATGTCTTATCTACGTCTATTTTTTTTCAATCGAACTTGTCGATCTATTTCCTTAAAGAATGGGAAGGGAGATACCAATAATGCTTTCACCTTCGACAATCCAATCTCAAGAACTCTGATTCAACCATTTCTGTGTGGCTGACTGTCCCCCTCTTCCATAGAAAGCTAAACAACACTATAAAGCTCGAATTTCAGCTATTGTTGTATTAAAATTATCTCGATTCATTCTCTTTTATAGTCTGATCATGGGATGTGGCTACGCTCCTAACCTTGCTACCCGGTATGAACTAAAGCTCGCCTATAAATATGGAGAAGACACCAGATGTCACTGATGCTCACTGAATAGCTTGTACTTTAATGAGAGGTTTACCTTGCTTTGCTGGTGGACGTAACCAAACTAGCAACACTAGTTGGAGGGTAAAGCTACCTTATTGGATTCACTCTGATAATGCTTGATCACTGGATTTGACATGCTCGCCTCTTATCCTAAATCCATGGTAGGTCCAAGGTAAATCTATGGAAAATCCTTGGTAAATCCATGGTAGGTCCAAGTATTTTGGTAATAGAATAAGAAGAATTAGACTCTGGTTAAGAGCTCTGCCCTACTCTTTCTGTAGAACATGGGTCTCTTTCGTAGAATGATCTGAAGAAGATTGATCTAGATATCTCTTGTTTTAACAACCTTCGACCCTAATGATGTGGTGTATTATTGCTTTCCTCACTCCTCTATACACATTCTACGCGCTACCGCTCCCGGATGCTTCGCTCTACCTGAGGAAAAATAAGATAGCTGTCTTCAGCTTGACATACTTGAAAGTTCAATTTCGATCATTTTCTTTTTATATGCTGGTAAAACAATTTGTCTTATCACTACTGCTTAGTACTACTAGCTGCTCTTTCTACTCTTCATGTTTTGCAGTTCTTTTCCTGTCAGTTGTTACTATAACTATATTTTGTTCATTTGGGATATTGAATATCCTGCTTTAGCCTTCTCCTACTCGTCTAGGACGACAGGAGATTTGTTGATAACCGCTTTGTATGAAGCAGGGATCGAAGATCGGGTACAAGATGGAAGGATTGGTATCGAAACTAAATAGACTTTCTAATAAAGGAAGGAAAATCCATGGACCTCCCACTATACTATACGGTTCAATTCAAAAGTAAAACCTGCTAGGTAAGAGTCTTCCCTAAAGAGCTACCCGATCCCAGGTTCGCTAAACCTAAGGGACCCTTCATGACATCCAAAAGAGTCGGTACACCTAGTATTATGTGTCGAATCATGGTCACTGAAATGCGAGAATCCGACCTTATCATTATTTCTTTTTACCACTTACTTACTTACTTACTTACTATTATTTTGACATCTATTTGATTTTATATTAAAATCTATTTTAAAGAATAAAATTTGATTCTAAGTTATAGTACAGGTTGTAAAGGAAACATTGTTAGACGAGGTTCTGAAAGCTCACAGAAGTCTACAATCATAGATAGATTTCCCTTCCTGTGGCTCTATCTAGTAAAGAGAAAAGGTACTTTGGTTCGCTCTGTATGCGCAGCGCAGCCCTGATAGTAAGCGCTTAAAGCTAGTACGTCAGGTCTAAGTATCACAGTGACCATGATTCGACACATAATACTAGGTGTACCGACTCTTTTGGATGTCATGAAGGGTCCCTTAGGTCTAGCGAACCTGGGATCGGGTAGCTCTTTAGGGAAGACTCTTACCTAGCAGGTTCTACTTTTGAATTGAACCGTATAGTATAGGGGGAGGTCCATGGATTTTCCTTCCTTTATTAGAAAGTCCGTATAGTATAGGGGGAGGTCCATGGATTTTCCTTCCTTTATTAGAAAGTCTATTTAGTTTCGATACCAATCCTTCCATCTTGTACCCGATCTTCGATCCCCTGCTTCATACAAAGCGGTTATCAACAAATCTCCTGTCGTCCTAGACGAGTAGGAGAAGGCTAAAGCAGGATATTCAATATCCCAAATGAACAAAATATAGTTATAGTAACAACTGACAGGAAAAGAACTGAAAAACATGAAGAGTAGAAAGAGCAACTAGTAGTACTAAGCAGTAGTGATAAGACAAATTGTTTTACCAGCATATAAAAAGAAAATGATCGAAATTGAACTTTTCTTGTTTTTCTTATTTGAAAGTGAAAGGCCTTAGATCAAGGATTTCTTTTTGTCCCTTAGTACAAGTACTAAGCTCTGAAACCCCTCCTAGCTAGTGAGGAAAGTATAGGATCAACGGAAGTCCTTGGATTTTCCTGAAGGCTTTCAAGAATCAACCTGGGAGGAAGCCTACTTGATTGATACTATGTAGGAAAAACCCATGCCTTTGCTAAACGACCTAGAACGAAGTACTTTGATCTCGCGATTTGACCCAATTGTTGTTCTTCAGGAATCTTTTCAATATGGAGAAAAAGCCCTGCAAGGGATGTGAAGCCCTTCTCATCACCCAGTGGATCAAGGAGGTGATCCGTTTATTGAATCCATTCCAAATGATGTGCTAATCACAAGGCCTACTTATTCTCCTAATGCAACCCGGCGTTGTAGGGGAGATCTCAAGATATGCTCCTCCAAGTACTAAAGGTTCAGGGTGATCCCATCCAGCATAGGCGGGTAGAGTTAACTAATCCGGTAGCGAGGGATGATGAACAATGATGTTATAGTTGCTCGCCCTTTCGCTATATGTCTTTAAGTTAGAGGAAGCTAAACAACCCACCAACCAATCTTTCTTTCTATCTCGCGAATTCTTGATCTTCGGCTTAAAGGGAAGGACGAAGAAGAGTTCAAAGAATAGCTGTTGTTTCATCACTAAGAGGTGATGGGGAGAGAACTGGGGGCTTTTCCCACTCCGCTCTATCCTTCAATCGTGGATCCTGTCCTATTTTTTTATTCTCCTCTAAGCATGGAAACCAATCTCGTTCTTTTCGCTGGCTGGGAAGATCTAGTTTTCTCTTTCAAAGCTTGGGTGCTTATCTTGGAGCGGGAAGATAAGCTGTCCGTTCGAACGAGCAATTATCACGGAAGCCTTTATCTTACTATACTATATGTTAAACCAACCAGTGGTCGCCTTCCTTCTTCGGGCTTCCTATCCCTAGAGCTTGAACATTATCCATCTCCTATCTTGTCCCCAGAACCTTTCCAGGTTCTATCTTATCTTAAAAAACATTCGCTCGCAACTTCGTTCCTTCTTCCTTAACATGAATAGGCACCCCCCTAGCTTGTCTAAGTCACTCTCCACTATCAGCGGAATGTCGAGCTACTTCCTACTTTTAGGATTTTTTTATATGGCACATCCTAATGATCTTACCTTCTCACTTCCGGATTCCAGTCCTAAGATAGGCAAGCAACAATTTCCTTCCCGAAATTGGTCTTTCACTCGTTGTCTTTCTGCTCCCACTCTGAGGAAGTAAGAATAGAGCTCTGCATCCCCAGACTGGTAGAGTACTCTATTCTCCTTCCTTTGCTTTCCATCCCCCTTTCGCTCTTTCTAGTGATTGGATTGGCTTCATCTTCCGAAGAGACCCTGCCCACGCACGGAAAGCAAGCGCCAATGGCTTCTTAAGGAAGCTCCTCAGCTATCTAGGCAAGATTCGTCCAGGACAAAAACAAATGGTACTGACTACACGGATGCCACTCGAACGGATGACCCATATAGGGGGAGAACGTCGCATGGGAAGAATCGGCGGCGGGCATTGTTGCAAGTAGGCATTCTAGTAGTAAGTGGGCATGGCAAGTAGTGGAGAGTACAGAGTACTACTCCAAGCGAGACTCATCTAAGGGTTCAAAACCTGTGACAGCGGATGCTGACGATATTGAATGGCGGGTTGGTGAACCAATAGGAAGGCCAGGGGCATACGGATCTTTTGAACCGAAAGAGAGGCTGAACCAAGGAAGCAACCATACTGACTGAAGCCAGAAGAAGCGCGGGGACTGACTATCAGACAGAATGCAAGAGAGGGAAGGGAGCTCAATTGGTAGATCTGAGGGCGCTGATACCTGGCCAGCTAGCCTATTTCATTCCGTCCATCTAGGTGGTTCATCAGAGCAGCTAGTGTAGCACCCCCTACTCGCTACATCTAATTATCACTATTTCATCCCTTCTCTAATCAGAACTCATTCTATAAGTAATTCTCTTTCAACCAGTAAAATAAATTCTAATTTATCAATATAATATTATATATCACAAAAGGTATTAGATATCACCAAAAGTAATATTTACCCTCACTACATGTTCTCGTGTACATAACCTCAAGAAAAATCATACCACAACTTTTAAACACAAATCCCGATAAAAGACCAGAATATTTACAACCCAATAATCAAAAACTTTGGCTTCAGAAGTCACGGCTGACCCACCTAATAAAGACAACGGCACCGCTCAAAGTCAATGTGGCTAGTCAGTGTGACCTATCTCCTGAAAAGTATGTGGCAAGGAATGAGCTGCCTACTCAATAAGTATAGCTGATCAGTTTATATATACATACAGGCAACAATTTCACGTACATGCAGTCACATCGACTAACAGTCATTATCAATAGCAACAACAAATATAAGCAGTAATACCTATTCACAAATATAAATCAAGCTATGACACAGTATTCAACATTATCGTTTATGAGTTAAGGGCCCCACTTACTCTAATTGGTATACATCAGTCAATGGTTTCGCCGGCCATCATCATATCATATACAGCACAGGATACCCGTTGTGTGATATCCCCACACTCTTTTACTTCAGCTGTGTAGCAATATAGCACAGGACATCACAACAAACATGGTACCCCCACACCACCCCAGTGTGTAGCTAACAAGCACAGGATATTCCCTGCTGCCCCGGAATACCCCGGTACCCTACGCGCCATGGTACCTAGCTTAATTCACATATTTTTCATATCTCAATATCAATCACATTATCATCAATCACATTTTCATAAACCATTGACTGTGTTTCCAACTAGGTAAGCATCATCTTTTATTTCAA
>NW_011628050.1:16421-43753 GCF_000512975.1 Sesamum indicum
ATATATATATATAAATCCAATTAGCTATACTTACCGTAAATCCCCAAAATACTTCGATTCACGAGGGACTGCTCAACTCTCTATCTTGTCGTCACGTCCTATAATAAATTATAATACGTATAATCAATATATTTAATTTACCAAATAATTCATAAGAATTCACTTAATCAAACCCCTTATATATTTATAACTATCATTTTTAATAACATTCGTAAATTATATTACCATTGAAACCTCATTTTCCTCTTTAATAACATAATATTTCTAAAATATAACTTACGAAGTATTTTTATGAATTTCCTGTCAATTTATCGTTGCTATACAATTTAATTAAGCAACAATACATAGAATTACATATTTGGGTAATCATTCCGATGGAATTGTATAAATTAACTATAAGGATAATTAAATCTAACAAACCAAATAATTTAATTGCCCAACTATATCAATTTTATAGCAATTGTGATATTTAATACGACACTAATTTAAATAGCCAAAATCATAAAATACTCCGATTAAATAATTCACCGCTCAATATAATCAACATTTAATAAACGGACTAATTAAATAATATAATTACATAAATTAACAAAAATTAAATTACAATTTCCGTACCTCTGTTTTCCGAAATGGGTGTGTGCGTTACTGTGTGTATATGAGTGTGTGTGAATTTGTGTATTATGTGTATGTGTGTAGTGTATGTGTTTTAAATTAAAATTGGGTGGAGAGAGAGGCCCCACCGCCTCCATTTCAAACTCTATCTCTTCCCTTATTACACACACATAAATATATATACTATTTATATATATAAAGTATTATTATTATTATATATAGTTAATTAAACTTTTCTTATAATACCAATCACATCCTTTCTAATTTTCTTAATTACTATAATTTGTTCTCAAATATTATAACGAGTTCCAATTTAACCCGTTCAAGTTTTAATAATTTGCCCCAAATATTATAACGAACTCCAATTTAATCCGTTCAAGTGTTATTATATTCCAAATTCAATCTATAATTTATCTACTAATTACATCTAGATTTCTAATAATTACCAATTAGTCTCCCAATTACATAAAAAATTCTACGGACGTCACAGCTAGAGCCCTAGCCCTCCTCACGGATAAAGTAGGGGGAATACAATACCAAAAGAATTACTATTCGATAAGCCAACAACGCTCCGGAACAAGCCAAGCAAACTCCAGCCCGGGAAACTACGGCCAAGCACAGGATACTACGGCCTTTTTAGAGTATCTCTTATCGTAGTACGAGATCTTTGATTCGCAACATCAGTCTCTCTCTCTCTCTTTCTTGTTGACAGTGACATCAGAGTTAGTGACAGGGGAAAGCATGTAACGGAAAAGTGAAATGGTAGCTACTTCTTCCCTTTCCGGTCGGTCTGGTGTAAAGTGAAATGGTAGCTACTTCTTCCCTTTCCGGTCGGTCTGGTGTGGTGTCATTGACTTCATTTCTCTTCCACATCCCTCCATTTGAATCTCTACTCTATTTTGGCTACAGACTGTTCGCGCTAAGACAGCGATGATGCCCGGGCTAGTGTAACTGATCTCGCTACTAAATAAATATCGTCAGTTATATGGTTGCTTCATCCAGTAGAGGTTAAGGTTCAGAATGTCCTACCTTCCCTGATTTAGAGGGGATCACTCATCAATCTACTGCTATCCCCAAGACCTGCTGTTAGACTTCATCTTCTCTTCTTCTTTGTGAGACTTTCTGTTAACCTTTCTTCTATTCTGTTTTTGAAGGTGATACCGAAGAGAATAACTCAAGGTGGCTACTCCATTTCGTTGCGTAAGTGAGGATGCCAGTCATCATAGTCTGAACTTGAAATCTAAACAACAAAAGGATTTAGACTCTAATGTTGAACCAGTAAGTGTCCCTTTTTAATAATAGTGTAAGCGAGAAGGTAAGATAAGATATTTCAAAATTCTATAACCAATGATGGATTGAACTTGTAACTATGCCAAGACGAAGGTAGTTAACTTCTGAAAGAGAGATTTGTTTTACATCACTTTTTTTGTATTGGAACAGGTTCTCTTTCATCCCTCTTAAAAGAGCCCACATTTGAACCAGAAAAACTTTAGCTGAAACAATTTTAGAATATTAACCGAGGCTGCTGGGCACTTTTTCTCAGTCATAGTTTCAGACCTATCCTTGCTTGGTATTCTTGGTATCTCCCTTTCCCTAGTTATTCAAACAGTGGGATCCTGTCTTATCGGTCTCCTCCCTCTATCTATTCCTTTTGATTGTCCTCGTGTGAGTATGCCCTATATGAGTAATCCTTTCCGGAAGGAAAGTCAAAGGATTCATTCATTCACAGATGAGCCGGAATAAGGCAAGGCTATAGTAAGTGTTTCGCAAGTGAGATGAAACATAAGTGCTTTAGCGATGACAGACCAAGTCCACTCTTTTATCTTTTGCCTATAAGTGAGTCATTGATACCGATCCCCACTAGGGAATAAATAGGTTTGATGTTCTGGCTTTCTTTGATTGTACTCCATCCATGAAGGACATGCCCTGTTGTATTGTCAATCAAGATGTAAATATGTGGCAAAGGTTAATTCTTTTTCTTTTTTACCACTTACTTACTATCATTTTGGACAAATCATCTATATTTTCTATTTTAATAAATTATAAAGAAGAAATTTTTTTCTAAGTTCTCTACGCTTCAATGGTCCCCTAATAGAATTTGTTCAGGATTGGGTAACCAGCCTTTATACCCATCGAAGAGAATAGACGATGCAGGTCATTAAGTGGGAGTTTTCTTCAAGGCATTCCTTTCCTGTCCTGAGCAAGCCTCTTTTCATTCTAGCGGTCAGTCTGTAAGTGAAACAAAAGTCCTTCCCTCTTTATTTCCATTCAATCAGCCAGTTGCAGAAGAAGCTTAGCTTAAAGCTAGTTAGACCAATACTGTTCTAAAAGCTCTTTAGATGGCAGTTGCTAACCATAGAGTTGAATTGATAAGGTAAGGCAATTTGAAAGTTCTCTTTGGAGTTTACTTAACATCAAGTTCCTGCACACTAGGTTAAGAAATCCTGTAGGCAAGCCAGTGAGAGGTCTTTCACGGACTAGATCCCAGCAGAGTAGCGAGATTATGACTTCAAAAGTCATGTTTAATGATTCATATGTAATCTTCCATATAATGATCAGAAAAGGTGCTAAACAGCTAGATATAGGCCTTTAGAAATAAATGAAAAATCCTCTAGCAAAGGTAATAGCTAGAAAGGGGATTTTGAACGAGCTAACCGAGGTTTGACACCACCTTTAATCAACTGTGATGTAAGGTAAGGACAATTCGGTATTGCTTTCCAGGTTGGTTCCCAAGTCAGACCTTGGTGAAGAGGTATACGTGAGGTCCCTGGTACGTACCACGTGATCAAGGAAGGAAGCCTTTCCCTACCATGGATACGACCTTCTCAGTAGACCGCCAAGGTGAGACTATTGAATCAAAGGTAGACAGCCTAAGAGGCTTCATTCCAAGGGGGAAACAGTAGTTTATTCAAGAAGATCTGGGCTAGGCCAAGAAGCAGAAGACTTTACCGAAATCAAGATTTTTTCTATTAGTAAGAGACCGGCCACTTTACTCTTTCCTATCCCTATGGGAAGCATGAAGGAATTCTTCTATGACTCATGGCTCAAGGCCATGGATCACTCTTACTATAGATAAATCCTTTAATTGAACTCCTCGGACTAAAACCTGTCCTACACCATGGACTATACACTACATACTTGATTGACTGGCTTAGTAGACCGACACCAATGTGCTAATTATTTTCTTGGTAATGGTATGTTTTGTACGTGGATACCACGAGGTTTAGTAATAGATATGGAACAACAGACTAAAAGTCTTGAACGTTCTACGAGGACCGATCTATCTTCTGCTGTAAATGCAACTATTGGTTCATTGATAGTGTACACCATTACCAAGGATGAAATGCCAGATTAAACTGATACTGTTAGCTAGTCAAGGCAATCTTCAGCCTACGAGGTCTAGGGAATGAAAGTCGTATCGAGGAGACTGGTTTCGTAAGTTAAGTAAAGTAAATGAATTAGAGATAGATAGCTCGGAGAAGCTGGAGAGGTGAATGAGTTACCAGCTACATAAACTATTCACTCTGATGCTACTTTCCTGCTTATCTTTGTGCCGATATTGGAGCTATTTCATATGTAGATTCCCTTTCTCGTATTGAACCAGTAACAAGATCCTCCCTTTCCGATGGAGATTCGTTGACTGCTAGAGCAAGAGGACATTTTCTACCTTCTGATAGACAGATTTCACTGCTATGGCTATTGGCTTTAGCTCTACTATGGCATCCCCTGTAGTTCTTGGAGTAACTAAAACTCGAACTCCTATTACGGCTTATGCCGGCTATAGACTACGCCTCTATTCATCCTTCGTTCGTGATCACTCGCCTATAGGTAAGTAAAGAAGGGATTCTATCGTATTTCGATACTGCTATGAGCTGTCTTAACTCCACTTACTTCTAGGCCATTAGCTCAGTAGCTCAGTAACTCCATTCTCTTATACAGCCTTACCTCAATTCAATTCCCTTCTTCACCTCAACAGCTAAAGCATCCATTTCTTTCGCTCCTCTCCTTATCAGTCGAGCTCAATTACATCGGCTCTGGAACAGCCGAAGAATCTGGAATTTATGACTCCGGTAGGAGAGGGATCTTTATAGCTTAGCTGGAGTGGATTATTCTGCTATTTTTCAGTTACTTCCGCTATTGATAAACCTTTTCCAGTTGAATTAAGAGGACTTTCCGATACAGCAACTAAAGAAAGAACAGCTGGTGAATGCCTGACCGGTGAAGCCTTTACAACGGCAACTTCCGAGACTTATTCAGCTCCTGCTAAACCATTTGTTACCCCTCCTTCTGTGAATGTCTTTCTGGCTGGCATAAGAACCTGTCGGAGTCCTCTTACTGTAGATGGCAAGGAATCAGCTATGGAATTTCCTCTTGTTGGATGGAGTTGAAGAGGGAAATCTTTGACTTGATGCCTCCCCTTCCTACTACTCGAGCTAAACCATCTCCCGATAGAGAAAGTCCTACTATAAGTCTTGAATTGACTACTCTAAACCTGTTTGTGGAATTACTTTCATTTTAAGTGAAATCTGGCGGATCCCTCCTTTCTACGTGTGATTTTCTTGCCCTAGTTTCAATAGCTCAGCCCTTGTAAAGGCTTCATGCCCAGAATCCAACAGTGGAACTGGAATTGCCCTCTCTATCCACTGGTACTCCTCCTTCAGATGGCCTGCTTTCTGCACCTATTTCATTGCCTTCTTCGATGCCATCAGCCGGTTTCACCTTCCGTTGTTGATTCCTCTTCCGGGACTCCTACTTAAGGCTCCCCTTTATGATGTCACCTGGAGTAGAAGAATATGGAAAGGTTTCGAGGCCTACTATAGATGGTAAGCTAGAAGCCTCCTAGTTAGGGCTCTTCCCCAGCTTATAGAATTGGAAGTTTCCGGACACTGTATTTCCATCATCCGATACTCTGACTTCTCCTAGTGGATCACTGTTATAGGCATCTATCCACTTTGACTATAGCTATGGCTATCTTCATCACTCCTTTATCGGAATCTTCCTTTACTCCAAGCTTTTTCATTACTATGAAAGCATAGAATATCGATAGATCTGTCCTATCAAGGTTACAATACCTACTATCTACTACTCTCTATAAGGTTACTCCTTTACCCTATTTATCAAAGATATAGCGGAGTGCTTATCTTCTTCGTGAACTATGAGTTACTTCACTTACATAAAGGAAAGGGAAGAACTGGTCTTTCAGGGTGAATCACCGGGACAGGTCAATGCTTTGGATTCAGCCCTTCTTCTCAATTACATCGACCCTATCTTAGTTCATGTCTAACTGGCACCTAGGGGGAACCCGGCCTTTCATCATTCCATTCCTTACCATCTTTCGGTAGCAGCATCGGGAGCAAGCACTGGTAGTCTCTCATGGTCCAGGGGCCTTCGTTCCCTCTTAAGTAGATAGGCCGATCTATTTCGTCAGCCCATCGTCCGTAGTTGTTGAAACATCAAATCGTTTGAGGGGAAATGTTCTCCTCATCAAGGCGCTTCGAACAGTATATGGGACGGCCGGCGATTCGCCGGGACAGCGCCGGAAAGTTAGTGAGAAGTTTTCGGCGAAATATGGGGCGAAATTGTAATTTTCAAAGAAGCCGTGACGGCGCGTCCAGTAGAGATTCAAGCAATACACACCATGGTTGGACAGATCTCAACGAGGCGATTCTGACGGTGGTGGACGTGTCCTGAGATGCGCCGATGAAATTTTTCGGCCGCCGCGCCGCCGCGATGGAGGCGGTGACAGGCTGTTTGTTGGTGGTGGTGGGTGGTCTGGTATATGTTACTTAGAACATGTATTAGTAATGAGTGACAACTTGAAACCTAAACTACGGACGGTTACTTTGTATGTAATTTGGAGGATTGTTTGTCCGAGTGAGGTATGCAACTGTATTCATTACTTGTTTTAATGCAATTTACCTATACGTAAAAAAAAATTATATATATATATATATATATATATTTCCACTTCAGTACTTCATTTATCTTTTTTCTTGATTGCCTTAAGAATAAGATTTTATTTCTCAATTGAAACTTTTTTCCCTGTAAACTCCTTAGTTAACTAAGATAATTTCGTCATATCACTTAATTACCTTACACAATTATTCTCGATATAACTAATCATATAACTTATGTATATTGGTAAAAATTATTAACCTGCAAGAGTAAAAACATAATTTAATATATATGAGGCACATGTTAAACAAATGCAACTCACCACATAATATAACTTCCAACCCTACTATAAATATCAAAAAATATTAATTTTTTAAACAAGCACTATTCATTGATAGTGACTATTTTTCTGGCAAAAAAACCTCTCTTAAAAATCGTGTTTCACCTGGTGTATAATTGTGCCGTAGGTAAAATTCTCAATTTTATCCCTTCGTAAAAACCTCGACCACATCATAAACATAAATAAAATTTTAAATATTTCATGTCTAATTTGAAATTCGACGCAGTCAAATTAAAATGAATACATAATAATCATAACACGACATAAAATATATTGGAATGACATCGAAGATAAAATTATTATGATAAAATAGCTAGAGTAAATTATGACTGAGCCCATAATGAAAGAAAAAACACAGCCAGAAAATAAAATAAAACTCCAATTGATGAAAATAAAAAAAGAAAATAGATAGGGAAGTTTTCAACTTTCTATAATTTTCATTAAAGAAAAGGTGAAACCACTTCGTAAATGACAAAATAATTAATTAAATATGGAAAGTATGGTCTTAATAATTAATTAATGTACTATGAAACCTGGAAGTATGGTCTGGATGTGGTCAAAAAAAGTCGCAATAACACAATTGTTTCTTTTTTTTCTTTGAGTAATATGTTCCATTAGAGGTGGACTGCTTCCTCAAATATTATAAGTTGACCCCAGCACATAACGTCAATGCCCATCATAATAAAGTAATAAAAAGAGAAGGAAAAAAGCAAAACAAGTCACATTGCAATATGGTATGTATCCTAACATTATTGAATTATTAAATAATTAAGTGTATACTTTACAGTATCATATATCGGTCCAATCATTATCTTTTTTTTTTTTTTTTGGAATAATACAAGCAACCCTCTGTGATGTTACAAATGAGCAAATTATCCCCTTATAAAACATCAAATACTGATTTACCTTCCTATATTTTTTAAAAAATAATAATTTACCCCTTTATAATTTTTAAAATGAAGCAATTTACCTGTTTTATTTTAAAAAGTACAAGAGGGTAAATTGCTATATTTTTTTCATAAAGGGATAATACGCCCATTTTCAATATTACGGGGAGTAAATTGCTATTCAACTTTTTTTTTTTTTTTTTAGTAAGTCACTGCATTCCTAATGATGGTATCAGAAATGCTGAAAATATAAATACTAAAAATTTTGTATATATTTTTGCATGTTGTGTGTAAAATATCACAACATGCGCATACGGACATAACAGTGATAATGATTTTAGAGTTTTGTTTAATCTTTTAATCAAGAAAGCACTTGTAATTATGAATCCCCTTACACACGCACGGATTTGCTGTTTGGTTTGGTTTCAACTTTGAGCCATCATTAGAGTTTCTATACGAGATATTGTTTGAAAGCTACATAAGATATTATCTAATTGGGTTTAATATAATTTATTCTTATCTAATATTGTAAATAAAAAAATTATTTTTTTATTAAAATATAATAGCGATTTATTTTCGTGCTTTCAAAATTAAGAAATATACCTCTCTTTTTAATGTGGTAAATTATTGCATTTTTAAAATAATAGAAGGAATAAATTGCTAAAAAAAATTTCATAAAAAGATAATTTGCTCATTTATAATATAACAAGGAAGTTGCTTGCAATTTTTCTTATTTGATTTGACTGGGGCCGCACGTACGAGTACTAGATATTGTCTCATTTGGCTGGAGTCATTACCAAACTCCAAATACAAACATAGGCTAATTTGATTAGATTCATATGTTTTTATTTGAAAATACGTATGTTAAGAGAGAAAAGACTTTAGAATTTTTAACTTGGGCAAGTCCCTTGTTTGCTATTGGTGCGATAAGGGAACCAACATTATTCAACATCATCAATCCCTTAACAAGGGATTGAAAAGGACATATGGTTGTCACTGCAGGCTTGGGATTGACACAATCTAATACGATTAGTTCCTTGAATGAGGAATTTCAAAAGAACATACGATCGTATTTCCGTTCACTTTATGTGGAGTCTGGAAAAATATATGGCCTTGTTCCCATAAACGAGATGACTTAGTCCCACAGATGAGGGCCGTGAAAAGGACAAATGACCTTATTTCCACAAATGATGCCAGATGATTCAACCTGCTCTCACGCATAGCGAGTCGAGTGTGCAATGTTTTGTTCGCGCTAACTGAAACATCATGATTCTATCCCAAAAAAAATATTTCATAAGAAAAAAATACCGATATAGGATATAAATCAACTTTATTCAGAATTGCATACATATATATATATATATTATTTACATGAAAGAGAATATTCTGGATTCATATCTAATTAAAGGAAAGTAAATTTGCATCATACCATAAGAATACATAAATAAATTCATGAGATGCAATCATATCTAGAAAGAAAAATGATATCCAACGACGCAAAAGATAAGGTCCAAACATGAAGACCATTTGGACTCGCAGTTACGTCCTTGAAATTTCCCTAAAATAATCTTAATCCTGCATCCTTATCACAATTCTCAAGTAATTCCAAATTTAAGAATTTATTTCGCTTTATAAACTTTTACAAAAATTGTTATAATTTTTAATTGTTTAGATTTCAATTATTTAATTCTATATGTTGTGAACTCCTTATTTATATCTTTTATCCTTTTTACAAAAAGATACAGTACACTTTGACCCTAATATTCCTAAATTTACAGGAAAAAATGCAAGCAATCCCTTTCTGATATTGCAAATGAGCAAATTACCCTCTTATAAAGAAAAATAACAATTTATCTTCTTGTATTTTAAAAAATACAGCAATTTACCTCTTATATTTTTCAAAATGAAGCAATTTATTACCTTAGACAGGGAGGTAAATTGGTTCGTTTTAGAAACACATGGGGATAAATTACTATTATTTTTTTTATTGGGGATAATTTGCTCATTTTCAATATAGCAGGAAAGTAAACTTCAATAAATCACCAAATTTATGTGTCCATAATTAAAGTTAATTACTATGAATAAATTTCCACTTATACACATTTAAAGTTAATTTTGGTAAAATTATCATTTTATTTACTTATTTCTAGTTTAGTCAATTAAATAAATATATTAAGTATGTAAATTTGCGAATAAAATATGCTCTGCTTATTAGCATAATCATAGATTTATGTGAAACGACACCACATGAAACATTGAAGCATCACAATAACATACTAAGAAATCAAAACCTAAATTGAGATGATAGAAAATTAGAACACACTACAAAAGAGAGATCAGTTCAGCAACCAAAAACATCAAATGATAACTTTAAGGGAAAAGTATTATTTTAGTCTGTTATGTATGTCTAATTTTAATTTTAGTCCGATAACTATGTTCATTTTTGTTTCGGTCCCGTAACTTACGAAATTGCTTACTTTTAGTCCTCTGGCAGATTTTCGAACAATTTTACCCCTATGTAACTTTTGAAAGGCTGTTTTAGTTCATATGCATTCAAAGGGATAAAATTGTCCTAAAATCTGCTAGAGGACTAAAAGTAAGCAATTTCGTAAGTTACTGGACCTAAAAAAAATGGACATAGTTATCGGACTAAAATTAAACTTAGGCATACTTAACGGACTAAAATAATATTTTTTCCTAACTTTAATGTTATCAGGGCATTTTATATATTTAATGACAACAACTTGTGTTTTGTCTTAATAATAAATTTCATAGTTTTTTAGTAATAACTTTTATTTTGTAAAAGTTGGTATTAGTCAAAATTATGATAGAAAATTATCCATAAAATTGTCAGATAATTCGTGACACACATAGAGTGACGAAATTGCGACAACAAATAATTATTGATGTGTATCTAGTTATATATGGTGATAATATTATGTATAATTTTTGTCATAATTAATTATATAATGAGAATATTAAGTTTATTGTCCTTAATATATAATTTTAATTTTAATTTAAAATTAGGGTAAAAAATATTTTGTCCTCTGAACTATACTCGTTTTTGTACTTTGACATTCAAACGATTTCTGTTTCAATATGTCATACTCACTACGCGAGTTTTACAAGTTACTATCTCAAATCATTTTTCAGTACAATTTTTCCACCATAAAAGGCCACAAATACATGTGTAATTTTCTACCATAGAATCTCAAAAATTTGATTCGTTTTTTGAAAAAAAACACTATATTCTTAAATTAAAACTTGAAATTCAATGTAAAATTTAACAAACCCGTGTGTGGTGTTTTAGAAACAAAGAAGATTCTTACATATGTGTGTTGTATTTGACTATTTTCTGGTAAAATTTGGTCAGACATGATAACTTGCAAACTCGTCTAGTTAGTATGAAAAATTAAAATTGAAAAAAAACATTAAATAGCTACAAAACGGCATTAGTTTGGGAGATAAAATAGTTTTTATTCCTTAAAGTAATTAGTTGGTATTTTATCACTAATTTTATCTTTTTTTTTTTTATGGATTCATTATATTTTGCTATTCAAATTATAACTGTTTTTACACATCAGCATCTAAACTTTTTCTGTGTCAACTTACCATCTCAATTTTATAAAAGTTTGCACTTTTGAATTTATAATTATTTTCAACCAAGTTTTTTATTGAAAAAACGTTACATACAGTGCACATATGATATTTAAGGGTTATATAATGTGATATTTTTCACATACACACAATATGAGATATTTTTCTGTAGAAAAATCAACAAAAAAAGTTAGTTAGTAAATACACTGACAAACTTTGATACTATTTATTTGAATGTAAGAGATAACTATATTTTTTTTATTTAATTACATATAAATTTTCATTAATTTAAAAAATTATATTTAATATTTCTAAAGTTTGTTTTCATCTAACAAATAGGAACCTCTATTAGATAAAATTCACTAAATTTATTAATATTAATAAAATAATCGAATGAAAAGCAATATTTAACCTCAATTGACTTATTACAAGTCAAACAAATTTTTTATAAGTAAACTACATTTATAATGTTGACAATATTTCTCATCACATGTAGTGATGTAAGAAGATGTATAAGGGTAATTTGGTCACAGAAAAGATTTAATTGACCTGCAATAAATCAATAGTAAATCAATTGAAAGTAAATATGAATTTTTATCCGATTGTTTTTGTTAATATCATTAAATTCAGTAAATTTGACTAATAGGGCGACTTATTTGTTAGACAAAAGTAAAATATAAGAGTACTAAATGTAACTTTTAAACTATAGGGAGCCTACGTGTAATTATGCTAAACTTCAGTGATGGAAAGTGTAATTATTCCCATGTATAATATAAAAACAATCTCTATTTTCTATTCAATTGTGAAATTTTAAATGGGTGAATCGCAATTTATCCCCCCTTGATATTGAAAATGAGCATATTACCCTCATATAAAAAAAAAAATATAGCAATCTACCCCCTATACTTTTTAAACAATGAAGTAATTTACCTCCTTATACAGGGAGTTATATTGCTTCATTTTAAAAAACATGGGTAGGTAAATTGTTGTATTTAAAAAAATACAGGGAAGTAAATTAATATTTTACCTCATATGAAAAAAAAATATAGCAATCTACCCCCTATACTTTTTAAACAATGAAGTAATTTACCTCCTTATACAGGGAGTTATATTGCTTCATTTTAAAAAGCATAGGGAGGTAAATTGTTGTATTTTAAAAAATACAGGGAAGTAAATTAATATTTTACCTCATATGAAAAAAAAAAAATAGCAATCTACCCCCCTATACTTTTTAAACAATGAAGTAATTTACCTCCTTATATAGGGAGTTATATTGCTTCATTTTAAAAAACATAGGGAGGTAAATTATTGTATTTTAAAAAATACAGGAAAGTAAATTAATATTTATTTTTTCATAAAAGAATAATTTACTCATTTGCGATTTCACAAAAAAGTTGCTCGCATTTTTCCTAATTTTAAACAAACACTTGATGAAAAATATTACACTGACACCCCTTATGAATTTACCTGTAACTTTACAAACAATCAAGTGTCTATTTGATTAAATCTAATTTCAATGGTGAAGATGGCAAAATACGGATATTTTTGCTGCAAATAGTGTGTGTCACTTTCATGAACGACGTACGACGTGGATGGAGATATACAAAGTCCCCGACAATTGTGGAGAGCAAAAATTTAACTTGAAAATGCTACTAAAAATAAAGTGTATCATAAATCTAAATTTGTCGTGCAAAATTATAAACATTATATAATAATACTATTTAATACATAGAGCAATAATTTAATTGCATTTCAATTTATTGATCAAAATTAACTCCATCTCAAAATAAAAAAGAAAGATTATCATTGAATTTTTTGGCCTCTTTTCTTTTCTCCGAATTTAGGGAAAAATGCAAGCAACCCCCTTGTGATATCGCAAATGAGCAAATTACCCCCTTGTAAAAAAATAAATAGCGATTTACCTCCCTATATTTTTTAAAATACAACAATTTACCCCCCTGTGATTTTTAAAATGAAGCAATCTACCTCCCTATATAAGGAGGTAAATTGCTTCATTTTAAAAAGTATCGGGAGGTAAATTGCTATATTTTTTCATAGGGGGGTAATGTGCTCATTTTTAATATCACAGGGGGATAAATTGCTATTCACCCTCCAAATTTATATGATTTTCTCTCTCTCCTCTTTGCGAACTTTTTTTCTAATTATTATTTTTATATTATTTATTTGTGGCACACTTTATATCTATGCAAATTTTATAATATTATTTATAATAAATTATTTATAGAATGATAAATTAATATTAATTTTATAAGAAAATGTTGAGGAAAAAAAAGATGCATGAATATTAAAAAAATAAACAAATGACTACGAAATGATAATGGAGGATCAGTAGGAAGTTAGATGAATAAATAAAAAAAAAGTAAAATAAAAATTTATAAAAAAGACACTAAAAAGATGTTCTTCCTTAATATATAACTAGTAATCTGAGGTACACTTTATGTGTATGCAACTTCTATAAATATCATTTAAAATAAAATATTCATAAAATTTTACTATCTAATAAAAAATATATAAAATAATAAGTTAATACTAAATTTATAAAAAAATTGTGACAAAAACAGATGAATAAAAATAAAATAAAATAACTATTGAAAGATAATTGAGAAGTAGGGAGTCAAATAAATTAAAAATAATAAATTAAATGTAAACAACATATCAGAAGAGGGAGAGACATCAAAGATAATCTAATGAGGAAAATATTTGTCACATAAAAATACACAAATATTTTAAATGCATTATATGATAAATGTAAGCACATAAATTTAATATGCCCCTTCTATTAGTTATAATTAATAGGCATGAGTTAGAATAACTATGTTGGGTGAAACTTTCGTAGTGTTTGGATTTGTATTTTGAGTGTTTTGTTTTGTGTTTTGGAAATAGAGAGAGAAAATTAGAGATAAGTAAGTGTGTGTTGAAAATAGATAGTATGTTTGGATTTGTGTTTTGAGGTAATTTAAAATATTTTAAAATAAGTGGTGTAGGTTTGATGTTGGGATTCAGGAGACAAAGATCACTCTTCATTGTCAAATCATATCTTTTTTATATATATTTTTATATATAAATATTATATGTTTAATGTTGTATTTGTTTTCTATTCGGTTTCTTTTACATTGTATATTGTTTTTTTTTCTCTCTTTTACATCGGAAAAGACATGTAATTTTCGCTCTTCTTCCACCAACTTTGCCATTAAAAGTATTTTAATCATTTTATATAGTTAATTAAGAATATTTTATAAACAAAAAATATTTATTACATAAAAGTATATAAATTGTTCTAAGTTTTATATAAAATAAATTTGATGTTTTAAGTTTTATATAAAATATATTTGATTATACATACCGAGTGTTTCACTACTCTATACTATTTATGAAAAAAAAAAAAAACTATCCTTAAGATTGTAATTATATTGAAGGGTTTGAAATTATTGATTTCGAATCTTTAATAATAAATTCTCTAAATCTTTTTGATAATTTTAAATTTACAGAATTTGAGATCATTCGATTCTAATTTTGAACTATATTTTATTGAATATTGATAAGTTTCGTATTCTTTGAGTTTAATGCAATTTACTATCTCTGATATTATAAATGAGCAAATTACTACTATATGAAAAATAATAGCAATTTATTCTTTTGTAATTTTTAAAATGAAGCAATTTACGTTCCTATATTTTTTAAAACACTGCTTCATTTTAAAAAGCACAGGGGGGTAAACAATGCATTTTAAAAAATACAAAAAAGAAAATTTAATATAATTTTTTTAAATATATTAATAATAATATAACGAGTCGCGATTTTGAATCGTGACTCACTTAATTTTTATTTTATTTTTAAAAAGTCCCAAGTCGGGATTTGGAATCCCGTTTTCAAGTCGGTATTCCAAATACCGACTCCAAGTGTTTTTTTGTTTTTGTAATCAAATTTTGTTAATTAATTATATAATTTTGTTTAATAATGTATAATTAATATATTAAAATTTAAAAAATTATAATATTAAAATTGTATTAATATAAAAAATTATAATTAAGTGTACAAATATAATATGTATATTTTTTTGTACAGTTGTAAAAAATACATAGAAGTATACAATTATTTTTAACAATCCAATACTAGTACATTTGATTGTGTAGAAGAATTTTTTTGTTAGGATTGTTGCCTTGCACGCATTTGCGCGCAATCCATCTCGTTGTGAATAATTTATAAAATTATATTATTAGCTATTTTATGATTTTGGCTAGTTATATTAATATTCAAGTAAACATCACATTTGATATAAAAATGGTATAATTGATTAATTAAATTATTAGATTTGTTATATTTAACCACATGCGTAATTCTATGTATTGTTGTTTAATTAAATTATATAGTAATATTTTTATCTGATTTGATTATTAATTTATTTTATTTTATTTTTCATTTTTTTACTAAATTAAATAAAAAAATATAATTGAATTTAAAATTTTGTACATACATATAGTGTGCTTGATTTACTAGTTTAAAATAATGAAGTAAATGGTGGCAAGTATTTTCCACGTCAAGGCAGCGCGTTCTACAGTTGCTTCTTCCAGGAGCCCAGCTACAAATATATACTACACACACAGTTGTGTGTGTATATATATATATGTATATATATGTCTCTCCGTCTCTCTCTATATACGGTGTTGGTTCATATGCTCCACGCGTTGCATTTAAAGCTTTTATAGTACCCAGCATTCGTTCTACAGCTCATTTCTCGTCCTCTCTACGCGTGTATCTCTCTCTCTCTCTCTCTCTCTCTACACAGAAAACCTCTGTTTCTTTTTCTCTACAGTCCATCCTCTTCTTCCCTAAATCTTCGTTTTTCGCTCTAATTTCAGCCCTATATTGGTATATCAGAAAAACCTGATGCCCGAAACATTCGGAGGAGAATTCGTGTAAGCCCATTCAAGAAATCAACGAGAAGAAAGCAAATATTAAGAAATTCAAAGAAAAAGAAGCAACTTTCTTTGCTTTGTTGGAAAAAGGTGATTGAATTGCGGGTCAAAGTGTTTGAAAAGGGCAAATTTATACGGACGTACACATATTATTTTGTATAGGTATAAATAGACTCCGGCAATGAGAATGAGAGGAGAAATAGCGTATACTAAAGAAGGAGAAAACGAAAAAGAGGTGGGAAAAGACGCAGACCTGGAGGAAGAGAAAATGGTGGCACAGAGGAGATATACGGTGGCAGCGGTGGGAGGAGGGTTTTCGCCACCGTCGACGATGAAGGTGGTGGTGGTGGGATATGCTCTTACTTCCAAGAAGGTCAAGAGCTTTTTACAACCCAAGCTTGAAGGATTAGCTAGGTAATAGATTCAATTTATTACATTTATTCTTTTAAATTTTCAATTTCACAAATTTTGGAGACAATCTGAGTGCATTTTGCTGGGTAATATTGGAAGCGTATTCGGACGGCATTTGTACAAAAAACTTAAATGTAAATACTATTCTGGGGAAGGATTGAGATACACTGTTTTGATATTAATATATATATATATATATATATGTATATACATATATGTGTTCCATATATGTTGAAGGTGTTTTGGGATCGTTGGCTATTAGAAATGCTTTTGTTACTCCTATTTTCACATTAGCAGATATTGTTCAGTTCGTTTTCTTTTTGCCTTTTGGTTATTACGTTTTCTGATGTTAAATATCATCGGTTATTAGAGGATAAATTGTGCCTGCATGAGGAGATTCGGGATTTGACTTTTCGATTTTTGTGAATTGGATCTCTCTTTATGAATATCTAATTTGAATGTCCTTTATTAGGATATCTGGTTGCGACAAACCTGCGGAAAGATTTTTGTGTGGCATAGAACAAATTTTGTTTACATTACAACAAAATTTAAGTAGCAGTTATTTTCTGATCCTTGCCACTTACATCAAGTGGTTGGTTTGTCCGTTTTGCTATTTTGAATCTAGAGGAAGTTTGATTTTAGTGAAGGTGACTTTGTGTTCAAAATGATAAAGAAATTTGTATAGTTATTCTATGATTATTGTCACTTTCATGATACTTCCTCAGGAACTTTTTCCTCTTTTGATTTGAGTGAAAATTTGATTTATGCTAGCAGTTGGTTTTGGCAATATCATTATTTAAGCTGTTGCCATTAGCTGTCATAGTCCATGTACTGTTGAATTCAACTATTCTTAGTGTAAATTTTGATCATGTGCTGGATGAGTAGGTTGCGGCTTTTACTTGTAATTATGTGGCATAGCTAAGATGTGGAATGTCTTACCAGTTATGCCCTTCTGAACGCATGGATGTTTCAATGAATCTTGAACTACTGAATTAAAAGTTGACTATTTGGAGATTGCAATGTAGCATGCCTGGCCCATAACTTTGAAGCAATGCAAAGGGAAATTCCATGACCCATTGACATTAACCTGCAAATGATTTCCATCATAGTAACTCCTTTCTTAAAATTGACTACCTGTGCCACTGTTATCACTAATAGTACCCAACTGCCTGCTACTGTTTGTAGCTAATGGTATTTTGGTGCACGAATGCAGGAACAAGGGAATTCTATTTGTTGCTATTGACCATAGTAAACCCCTTTCAGATCAAGGTCCTTTTGATATTGTGTTGCATAAGGTGAGCTTTCACGTGCCTTTTCCACCTTTCTCCATGTGGTAATCGATGATTCTCTTTCTGGACTATTTGGGCCATGATGATACTAAATCGATACATTTACCTTCTTTGCTTGTCCTGCAGTTATCTGGAAAAGAATGGCGGCACATACTGGAGGTTGGTTTCATCATTTGGTCGGTGTTTGAATTTAGGTCAAGAAAGTGTAAAGTGATTTAGAGATTATGGGTAGAAAGACAACTTTAGCTGCCTAGGCAATTACATGATAACATTGATGGCTTAGATTGGACATGTGTCGTCAGTGACTGATGGCCAACCAGCAGTCATATTGTTAAATATATTCCCATTTGATATAATTTGCATAGTGCTTTCCTCTCACTTCGTCATGAATTATAACTTGATAAAAGATTCCAGCAAAGAGGGCGTTCTCCTTCCACCAACTATTTAGCTGATTTCTAGTTTGTATTCACAGAGGATTCCTGGTTATGTTTTCAGGGATTCTCTTTTTGGGGTTCATCACTACTGTAATATCAGCTTTTGAGGAGAGGGCTATACTTTTTGATGTTTTTTAGACTTTGGCATTGTCCTTCAAATTGCTTCTTGTTTGCTTACATGGTATTTAATTCACTTGTTGCTAGAATTTATTGAACATGTTAGCGTCTAGAGCTAAATTTCTGTCTCAGGTGGTTGGAGTTTGGCCTACCCCTTTCATGCTTACCAATGAAAAACATCATTCCTTTCAAGTGGTCAGAAATATGAAAAGCATACCAATTGAGTTGATGAATTCATATGCAAATTTCTGAGGGCTCCTTTACATTTTTCACCTCTTTTGAAGGATTATCGACAGACGCATCCCAATGTTACAGTTCTTGATCCTCCTGATGCCATACAGCATGTGTACAACCGTCAATCAATGCTTCAGGATGTTGCTGACCTGAATCTGTCTGACTCACATGGTAACTTCGATGGATATGCCTTTGTTACGTATGCTCTTTTTGCATGCTAAAGAAGCTTTTTCTTCTTGGTTGAGGTGGACGGTAGGATTTTAAGTGCGTGCTTGATGCTTATTTTCAAGCTCTTGGTCCTTGGTTGAAATATAATAAATATGACAAGAAATTATTAACTCTACTTCTGAAAAAGCCATGAGAAATCTCATATAATTTTGGCTTGCAGGTAAAGTTGGTGTCCCTAAGCAATTGGTTATCAAAAAAGACCCATCATCTATCCCTGATGCAGTGAACAAGACTGGGCTGAGGCTACCCATTGGTATGGCTCTATGATATGTTTACAACTCGATACAAATGAGCAAATCTTACAGTTGTTGAGTGTGTTGTGACTTTTACAAGAACTAAATTCACAAGCATCATGGTATACTGGAAAATTTAACTGTTTCTTGGCTGTATTCAACTTATGTAATTTTACATGATGACAGGAAATTTAGTACTGCTTTGTCAACACTTGAATATTAACTGTTGTAATTAATTTTATACCTATTTTAGTGGCAAAACCATTGGTTGCAAAGTCACATGAGCTCTCTCTTGCCTATGATGAGTTCTCCCTCCAGAATCTTGAACCCCCACTTGTGCTGCAGGAATTCATTAATCATGGTATGAGGTCACTGTTCTTCTGGTGTTTAATACTTCCCTAAGTGTTTTGCATGGATGGATGTGTCAAACTAGGTCGCTCTTTCTCATCAATCTTTACATTTCCTGTGATTGTCTAATTGTAGGTGGTGTGCTGTTCAAAGTATATATTGTTGGGGAAGCAATTAAGGTGGTACGTCGTTTCTCCTTGCCTGATGTCAGCAAGCGTGAACTATCCAAGAATGCTGGTGTTTATCGCTTTCCTAGAGTATCTTGTGCTGCTGCATCTGCTGATGAAGCAGATTTGGATCCATGTGTTGCTGGTGAGTTATTCTACTGAAGTAAATCTGGACTTTTGCTATTTAATTAACTTCTGCATGTGCTATGGTTTGAGATATGTTTTTGAGCAAGGACAATCCGAGGGGTACTTACCTTTCAGGTTCATTTTCTTCCTGCAGAGCTCCCGCCAAGACCATTACTCGAGAGATTGGCCAGGGAACTACGTCAACGACTGGTACTCCTGTTGCCCTTGTTGCTTAGTTCTCACTGTTTTTTTTTCAAGTAACAACTCAGTTATTTTGGTTGTTGAAAGCCCTTGTTCCCTTGGTTCTTGATGATTGTTTTGTTGGCCTCATGGCAGGGTCTCCGACTGTTCAACTTGGATATAATTCGTGAACACGGCACTCGAGACCATTACTATGTGATAGATATAAACTATTTTCCAGGTACCATACCCCAGTTATTCTATCAAGTTATATGTGTTCACTTGGGAAAGATATAAGGGCAACTGGCTGTGAAGTCATCGTTTGATTCAAACTTCTTTGTAGCAGTATTGTGGTTTTAGAAATGTGAAGGGCACACAGAATTAGTTCTTACATGCTTGTTGCAACCTGCAGGATATGGGAAAATGCCAGAATATGAGCATATATTTACAGATTTCCTTTTGAGCCTGGTAAAAAGCAAGTAGAAAGTAAACGCCTGGCAAGAGTTTTGTAGAGGATATGAACAAGCCCTTGGTGTACAAGAACTGATAATTCATGGCAAAAATTATGCAGCAGGAAAAAATGACGCCATCCCTGGGACAATGTGGCAAATAGTTGCCCGATGATCATTGAAGGGCAAAGAATTCTAAAAATCTTTTCCTTAGTTCTGATCCCTAGGAAAAATTGTCAGGTAGGGGGCAATGATCTTGGAGAAGGTGCATCCCCGTGAAGGCCATATTTGTTCATATTTCCAGCTTTATTCACTTCTCCCATATTCCTGTCCATATGCACCCGCAAAAGTATGGCCATTCACACAACTGCATCATTGATGGTTTGGATAGTTTTTAGCAGTCAGCTGGCGCCTGGTAAATTCTAATCTAAGGCCCACCCTATTCGTGTAAATCCTTCTTAGCCCTGCAGTATGTAGAATTTACTTTGAAGTCACATTTTCTGGTCTCATTTTCCCGGATACTGTATTCTATATTTGTGAATGGGAATCTGGGCTGGACAAGGTTACAATTGAAGAAGGATGTGATATGCTTTTGTTCTTTTATCAGTTAATTTGACTTATCATATTTTTTTTTTCAAGGTAAAAATCCTGTTCACCAGCACAATTTGGAGAAAAAGAGCGAAAATTATCGTAAGACATGAGAGGTATAATACTGTTGTCAAATTGGTCCAAAATCGGAACTTTGTGGCTGCCATAAAATGTGTACATAATTATTCATTTGGTGAAAATGAGTACAACTTTTATATAGTGGTTGGATTTTTCTTTCCGAGTCTGGAATTTGGCAATTTGAAAGTGAAATCTTCGCTTTTCCTTTAAACTTAAATTTGAATTTTTGTATCATTAATCGGAATGAAGTTAAAATTTGAATTTTAAGAGCGATTATTTGAGCGTTTCGTTTTGTCCTTTTGCTAAGAAAGAAAATTGGAACAGTGAACTCAGTGTATACAGGAATATGTGTCCATATGCCCCCAATATTCTAACTGGTTTGCGCCTGGAGCTTGTGTCGCTAAACAATATTCCTCAAATACTAGATTCGCCACTGTTACCACTGCCAATGGAATGTGCTTGCTTCCCCTTCCATAACCATCTCATTTTTGTTCCTCCACAAAGCCCAGCAGAGCACAACGAAACATCTCTGTCACAGCCTTGCAACTTAGTATAGACTTCCCTGAGCCACTGTTGAATCTCAAATCCCATCACAGAGACATCGTCCACGGTAAATGAGACAGTGCCAATACCGGTAGCGCAAACTGACACTGCAACAACACATAACTAAGGGATTTTGTACCTCCGCACACAAACCACAACCTTCCTGTTCCGGCCCTATTCATCGTGCGAGTTGCTCCTGCGTTGGTAAGTCGTTGTGACTTGCTCGCAAATATATTTGCTCACCGTAGGTGCACCCGGCTTCTTCAAATGCACGTCCATTCAGATTGCAATGGAGCTGCAATGGCATCCGCTAATGTGGACGAAGAAGCCTGTTAATGTTTATTGCTGGTGTAGTGCCATATTGTACACTACACCGCATCAGGCGCTGCATTTCCAACCGTACGCACTCATAACTGTGAACAAATTATTGCTCTTGTAGTGCCAGATTAGTGTGTCTTTCGTTGCCAATTTGCTCAATGGAATGGAGTATATATATAATAGGCGTCAGTCAGTTCGAACACTGCTTGTGCAAATTCTTGCTTCCATAGCCCACATCAACAACATCAATGAGATCAATAACAATTGTGTCCGTTGGCAATGTGTTTTGGTGGTGTGATCGGCCGGAAAGTTATTGGTCGCGATATGCAGCGTTAACCTTAGACAGATACCGATGTCACCGTTCGATCTTCTAGTAACAACCTCCAAAAAGCAAGTCCCAGGGTTGCCCTTGTACTTTCAAGTTAAGGATGGCTTTGTGCCCAAAGCAACCTTTTGAAATGATATGTGAGGGATGAAGGGATTGACACGGCCTGGGGCGTCAAAATGCAGTGGAAGCAAAATAAATAGAAATTTAAATAGATACAAAGGGATGTACCCTTTGAATTTTTCAGGCGTTCGGTATTTTAAAAATATAAATAGAAAAGTAAGACGTGCTAAACATGTCATCAGTAGCTATAGATGAAATCGAAAAGGTGCATAAAATCGTGTTGAGAATGGTGTGGACAATGGCAGCTGGGACACAGATTAGCAGCAGTAGAAGCATAACAGAGCAGCAGAGGAAGAAGAGGTGTAGTTTTGCTATTAACGTTTCTTTCTATATTCTTTCTTAAACACATTTGTTGAAGTGATTGTGATGTGGCATGTCAGTTGTTGGCAGTGTGGCGCTGACGTGTACGAGTTAGTTTATTAGTTAGCTGAGTTAGTTTTTCTGTTTGCTTTCTTCCTATTTAAACCCAGAAGCACTGCATTTGTACTGTGTAACATTTATGAGAACATTCATTTTACTGATATCAATTCGATGGCTTATTCCCTGGCTTCTCTTGCACAAAATATCTTGTTTATCTGTTCCAACATGGTATCAGAGCCTTCATAACGAAGGCTCTGCAGCATTCTCACCTTCACATTCAAATTAGTGTTTAATCATGGCGACCACAGACTATGGAAGCACAGCAGCAACACACGTTGCAGCAGAGCAAGAGCTTATGCAGCTGCACTCTTCGGACCACCCTGGCATAGTTATGGTTTCAGCGCTGGTAATAGGTGCCAATTATTTCACCTGGAGCAGGGCTGTAAGACGAGCTTTGATGACAAAAATGAAATTAGACTTTGTGGATGGAACTGCCACTCAACCTCCTGGAAATACCGATGAATTTAGGAGATGGAATCGCATCGATTCCATGGTCACAACTTGGATATTGAACTCCATGTCAAAGGAGTTGGTTGAATCATTTATGTATTTTAGCTCATCGCGAGAGCTATGGCTGGAATTAGAGGCACGATTTGGGGAGAGTAAAAGCCATATGATCTACCAACTACAACGAGAAATTGGACAAGTTACGGAAGGGGAACATGTCTATTACGGAGTATTACACTAAGCTAAAACGGCTGTGGCACGAACTTGCTTGTTTATCACTGACACCAAGATGCATATGCACAGGCTGCACCTGTGGAGTTAACAGAGCCATGACTGAGATGATGGCTTCGAATCAGTTAATACAATTTTTAGTTGGTTTGAACACAATCTATGATCGAACACGTAGCCAGATTTTACTGTTGGAGCCTCTACCTTCAGTAACTAAAGCTTACTCCATGCTCATTCATATGGAAAAACAAATGCAAATGAATGTAGGCAGTATATAAATGAATAGTGGAGCCGCATTTCAGGTTAAGACTCAACATTTTAAGAGAAAACCTCTGGTTGATAAGCGTCAACTTCTCTGTGAGCATTGCCAGAAACCTGGACACTCCAAAGAAACTTGCTTTAAGATCCACGGAGTGCCGGATTGGTATAAGGAAATGACGGATAAAAGGAAGAAAACAGGAGGCAGAGGGCGAGGATTTGCTACAACACTCGAATGAACAGAACAATATGTGACCAGAAGGAATTAACAACATTGCTGAACTTGTAAGAAGTGAAATGAAGAAGCTAATGCAGGAAGAGATGCCTTGGATCCTATCAAGGTGAACTTTGCACAACTGGACGATTTCGCAGGAAACACTATGGCCACTGTTTCTATAGTTTCAAGTTCATGGATTATTGATAGTGGGGCGACAAGCCACATTTGTGCAGATATTCAAGTTTTTCACTCTTTCACTAAACCCACACAACCTTTATCCATTCACCTACCTAACGGACACGTACAATCGGTTTCATATATAGGTTCAGTTCAAATTTCACCAGAAATCATGCCCTCTTAATTGCTTCATATCCCCACATTCTTTATAAATTTGCTTTCGGGTTCGAATGTTGTGTCTTTTATTACCCATTCAATTTCAGTTTCTTAACCCTCATTGATCATGCAGGACCTGAGGACTGAGAAAACTTTGGCAACAAGAAGTTTAATAGAGAATTTATATGTGCTTGAATCCTTCCCTTGATCACGACAAAACAACTCTGTAGCTTTTGACAATCACTGTAAACTCAATTCTTGTACTGACATTGGTGTAAATAATGGGGATATTTGGCACCAAAGACTTGGGCATTTATCCAAGAATTCAATGAAACATATTACTTCACTACCTCAATTACAATTTCTCAAAGCACCATGTCAAATATGTCCCATGGCAAAAATGCATCAAATTCCTTTTAATTCTAGTTCCATTCATAGAACTTCAATATTTGCTCTCATTCACATGGATATTTGGGGTCTTTACAAGGTGCCCACTACATATGGGTGCCACTATTTTTTAACCGTTGATGATTTTAGTAGGTCTACTTGGACGTTTTTCATGCGGTTCAAAAACCAAACTTTGGAGATATTTTAGAATTTCTATAAGCTCATTTTCACTCAGTTTAACAAACGCATACGATGTATTCGTACAGACAATGGGTCTGAATTTCTAAGTATCCAATTCCAAGCTTTCCTTCAAGATTCTGGGATCTTACACCAACGTAGTTGCGCCTACACTCTGCAGCAAAATGGAGTTGTAGAGCGCAAGCATAGGTTCCTCCTTGATGTTGCTAGGTCCATCATGTTTCAGTCTGCATTGCGTCGTCGTTTTTGGGGTGATGCAATCCTTTCTGCCATGTCTTTGATCAATAGATTTCCTTTTGCCATACTAGGTTGGAAATCGCCTTACGAGATCTTACATAACAAAGTCCCCTCTTACTCACACCTTAGGACTATCGGTTGTTTATGTTTTCCTATCAAACCTCACTCTAACTGATCCATATTTGACAGTAGAGCTTCCAAATGCGTATTACTGGGTTATCCACCTGGACAAAAAACCTATAAACTCTATGATCTTGATACTCATACCACATTTGTGTGTAGGAATGTTCAATTCCATGAAAATGTCTTCCCTTTCGCTCTCTGTTCTCCTCCCTCACCTCGTATTCCAGTACCTATTATTCTACTAGATGCTGACACACATGGTGCTCCTGCTATTTCTACTTCCTCCCTTTCCTCTACTCCTTCTTCACCTCATCCTCCATCAAATGATGTCACCCCTCCACCATATGCTCCCTTAGTCCGCAGGTCCTTGTGTCCTCATAACAAGCTTTGTGGCTTTTTGATTTTGTATGCCATCTAACCACTGATGCTTCTATCCTCAATGTGACCTCCTTCAGTTCTGCATACTTGTCGTTTGTTGCTTTGCTATCTCTTTTGCAGGAACCTCGTGACTACAGGCAGGCTTCAAGTGTTCCACAATGGGTTGATGCCATGTCTATAGAATTGCAAACACTTGAAACTAATAAGACCTGGGAGGTGGTGCCTTTGCCTTCTGGCAAACGTCCGATTGGGTGTAAGTGGGTGTACAAAGTGAAGCTTAAGGATGATGGCTCTGTCAAACGTTACATGGCCAGGCTAGTGGCTAAGGGGTACACACAAGTGGAGGGGGTGGACTATTCTGACGTTTTTCCCCCGTTGCAAAAGCTGTGACTATGCGTCTCTTTCTCGCACTTGCTGTTGCATTTCAATGGCCCTTGCACCAAATTGACATTAATAATGCCTTTCTTCATGGGCATCTTGACAAGGAGATATATATGATTGTGCCTGAGGGGTACAAAGTTGAGCCTGGGCACGTGTGTCTTCGTAAGCGCTCATTGTACGGGTTGAAACAAGCCTCGTGTCAATGAAATTTGGAATTCACTCGAGGCTTGGTTGCTTATGGTTTCATTTAATCCGAGCAAGATCATTGCTTATTCTTCAAACGTTTGGAATCTGATTTTGTTGGGCTTTTGGTCTATGTCGATGATGTGTTAGTTATGGCACCCACTGACTGTTTGATCTTGCAGGTAAAGACATATCTTGATGGCTTGTTTACCATCAAGGATTTGGGCTATGCATGCTATTTTTTGGGACTGCAGATTGCACGATCAGAGTCTGGTCTTGCTCTCACTCAATCCCAAATACATCTTGGATATTATGGTTGACTGTGAATTGCTTGACGCGAAGTATGTTGCTACACCCTTTTCGCCTGGGTTTAAGCTGCGTTTGGATTATGAAGGTGTCCTTGATGATCCAGAGGCTTATTGCCGTTGGTTGGCCGTTTACTTTACCTCAGCTTCACTCGACCTGATATTTTCTTCGGTGTTCAACAGTTAAGTCAGTATCTTTAGCGTCCTTGTTCTTCTCACTAGCAAGCCGCTATTCATCTGGTTCGTTATTTGAAAGGTACATGTGCTAAGGGACTGTTCTTTCCTTCCTCAACTAACCTCCAACTGCAGGCGTTCTGTAATGCCGACTGGGCTGCGTGTCTTGACTCGCGAAGGTCCCTTTCTGGTTTCTGCGTTTTTCTTGGACCTGCACTTATCTCGTGAAAAACTAAAAAGCAGTGCACTATGTCTCATTCCTCTGCTGAAGCCGAGTATCGGAGTATGGCTGATACTGTATGTGAGTTGAAGTGGATTTCGTTTCTCCTTCGTGATTTTGGCATCTCTGTTAATGCACCTATTTCCTTTCACTGTGATAATCAAGCCACTTTGCATATTATGGCCAATCCCGTGTTTCACGAGCGCACTAAACATTTGGACATCGATTGTCATATCGTTCGTAATTCTTATAAGGATGATTTTCTTGATCCTGTGTTTGTTTGTAATAAAGACCAAATTGCTGATTTGTTCACAAAATCATTGTCTGTTGCTCTTTTTCACGCTTTGGTGTGCAAGTTGGGCTTGCTTCAAGGATCCCAAGTCC
>NW_011628050.1:43873-77376 GCF_000512975.1 Sesamum indicum
GTCTGTCAAAGGCCCCCATGTCCACTGGGGGGGGGGGGGGGTTGGTGTTGAGAATGGTGTGGACAATGGCAGCTGGGACACAGATTAGCAGCAGCAGAAGAAGAACATCAGTATAACAGAGTAGCAGAAAGAAGAAGAGGTGTAGTTTTGCTATTAACATTTCTTTCTATATTCTTTCTTAAACACGTTTGTATAAGTGATTGTGATGTGGCATGTGAGTTGTTGGCCGTATGGCGCTGACGTGTACGAGTTAGTTTATTAGTTAGCTGAGTTAGTTTTTCTGTTTGCTTTCTTCCTATTTAAACCCAGAAGCATTGCGTTTGTACTGTGTAACATTTCTGAGAACATTCATTTTACTGATATCAATACGATGGCTTATTCCATGGCTTCTCCTGCACAAAATATCTCTTGAAAATCTGGATCTACTACTAGATAGACAAGATCGATATTAAAAAATTCGAATCACATTATGAATTAGTATGTTTAGATTTTATTTGTTCTTAACTTGAATTTAATTTATGTACAACAAAAAAAGTAAGGAGAATATTTCGGAGAGAGCTCGGTTTCTTAGAAGAGAGAAGCAGCGAGAGAGCGAGAGAGCGAGAGAGCGAGCGAGAGAGAGAGTTGTGTGTGACGTATTTGGTGTAAGAGCCTAGTTTTATAAACTACTAGTTATCTCCTAAATAAGCACTTACACAACGTATGCATAACTACCTAGCATGGCAAATGGGCTTGTTCAAGTATCCCCACTGAGTGGCCTCTCCATTTGAAGGTGGAGTCCAGTTCCTCCTTGACTTGATCTTCCAGATGGACGACTAGGGCTTACTAAATTAATGAATCGGGATTGTTTATATATTCGTTAAATTAAATTAAGCTCAATCAAAATATAATGGGTAATTTAAATTAATCTAATTAATTTCAAACCTAATACAAGACCACTGATTTATTTAATCTAATTAAATAAAACATAAGTCCAACTACTAATTAATTAATCCAATCAACTAATTAGATCAATGTCAATTAAATTAATTCAATTAATTTAAATGTGCCACGGTAGGATTTAATTAATTCCATTAATTAAATTTTGGGCTATCCATCCATCAAATGGTCTTTCCCAAATAAATGATCTAATCATTTATATTCTCTATAAATTAATTTAATACAATTAAACTAATTCATTTCTTCTAGAATGAATTTCATCCTTAGCTAGACTTGAATTTGTGTCCAATATAATTAATTAATCAAATTAAATTAAATTAATTATTTCTGGTTAACCATTAATCAGAAGTGCCTGGTGTTGGAATAAGTGACCAAAAGCTAATTAGATTGACGATTTTGAGAACCATTCAAGTAATCTTTATTTAAGCAATATTATCCCAACGAATATGGTAGGTATTCATCTTTGGCGTATGTGTCTGTTGTGCTTACCAAATTACGTTAAGTACTGCTTTGACGTCACAACAGATGCCCACAGACCACTTAATAACCCATATAGTTGGACTGCGCATTGGATGGCGGCTATGCAACCAACTTCTGAGGGTTGATCAGAAATGTTCCAAGTCGAGGACGTCGAGACTAGGCATCAAGAGTCCTACTAAAACCTACACTTAGTATTGTATTTATTGGATGAATGCCGCTTATCGGCGATAAACGTGGGATGTTTATGCAATTTCAGTAGGTTAGTTGAACAGGTGGTCAACTAACTGAACTGACTCGTGGGATCGTCATATGGAAGCCTTAGAGGCTTGGTTGGTATGACTTGAGTCCCCGGCTCCAATGATACAGGAGTAGTTCTCAAACTTGAGGAATCACGACATTCACGTGCATACAATAACTGTATCTTGAATCTGCGCAAGAGGTGATTGTATCGTAGACATGATCATCATAAGCCTTGTCCAGTGCAGTCGGAGTATGTAGCGAGGATGGTGAGTTCCAAGAAGTGGATCCATCTCCTGTCAGTATGTGACAGAGGTATCTCTTATGCACTGGGAGATGCGTTCACTCTTTATGAATCTGTGGCCACAGTCCTTGATACAATAGAAAAAAGAGGTTCCTATATTGAGAAACTTGGTGTAACACGATCTCAAGTATTAAGCATAGATATCTAGTCTAGGATGGGAATCGACACCTGATTCCATGCCCTAAACTAAAGCCAGAAGATGGTAGACAAAAGGATTGTACCTGTATGGACTCGAGAGCCTAAATATTCACACAGTAATTCACCTAGTCTCTAGTGCCATGGACCGTTGCTAGACGGCCACCCATAATGACGGGCTTTCTTGATTAAGGGTTAACCAAGAATTATTAATTAAATTGAATTTAATTAAAAATAATGTTAGACACTAGCCCAAGTCTAGCTGAAAGGTGAACCTGAAGAGTCATAAATAAATCACCAAAAATGAACAAAGAATTAATTTAGAATTAATTCCACAAGTAATTGGATTACTTATAAAGAGAGATCCATTGGATGGAAAAAGGCCCAAGAATAAATTAATGGCTTATATTGAGTTTGTCCTTATAATTTAATAAGTTGGATCTTATTAAAAAATAAGGATAACTTGGGCTTATGTATTTAATTAGATTAAATACAAGTTGGCTCAATTAAATGAATTTTTTCTTAAATTGGATTTAAATAAAAATTCATTGGACTTTCATTTTTAAGGATAAAAATCTCCCAAGTCCATTATTTTTTGGGCCCATAGAAAATTCTATGAAAGGAAATAAATGGTTAGCAAATTGCAATTTTTGAAAGTGCAATTCTAGCCATTATTGGGGATCTCTTTATTTGAAAATAAAGAGAAATACAACTTGTAGATAAAAGAATGTATTTAGCAACATTCTTAATTATCAAACAAGAAAATATATATATATATATATATGAAACATAATTATTTAGAAAATAATTATAATCATTATCACACAACAAAAATATTTCCCCTCTCTTCCAATGCAATTCGGCTACCCCTCTCTTTTTGCATTTGGTGTAATTTTCTTCTCTCATTCTCTTCTAGTAAAGAGGACGTAGAGATCTTGGCTTCAGTGTGGTGTGGACGAATTAGAGGGTTCCTATTTTGGAGCCTCAAGTGAAGAGCATTTCAACCGAGCGTTAGAGAAAAAAAAGGTATCTGTTTTCACCCTCTTTATTTTTCGGTTTACATGATTCAACATCAGCACCATTTATGTTTTATTTTATAGTACATCGAATGCCAGGGAACTTCAAGAGTACACCCCTTGAACTCGTTTATTTCTGCATTTTAAATTTTTGTTATTACACATTTTTTATCTATCGCTTCCGCTAGCGCGTTTCGGGCTGTACCACAGCGATCTTTTACACGCCACCATGGGTGACCATCTAGCAATGATCCATACACTGGAGACGAGGTGAATGCTGGCGTAAACTTTTATAGCTCTCGAGTTTCATACAGGTAGGGTACTTCCATTATCTGTCTCCCGGTCTAAGTTTATGGCATAAAATTAGCGTTGGTTCTCATCCTGAACTAGACAGCTGTGCGAAAAACTTGAGATGTGTTTACTCTATTGATTGATATAAGAAACTATTTCCTATTTGACCAATTGTTCTTGACTCAAACTCAAGAGCTTAAACCATCTCATAGCGCATAGAAAATTTAATTGTCATATACTGATAGGTGACAAATTCTATCTTGAAACCCATCCTCACTACAAATTTTGACTGCACTGGACAAGACTTATAATGACCACATCTAAGACCTCTTGCCAAATCCAAGATACAACCATCCTATGTATGTGACTGTTGTGATTCCTCAAGTCCCAGGACTACTCCCATACTATCAGAGCGAGGAATTCTAGTCATACTGATCAAGTCTCAAAGGCTTCCATATATCAACTCCCGCAAGTCAATTCAACTTCTTTAACAACCTTGTCAACCACCCACTATAGTTGCATTGACATCCGACATTTTACGGTGATAAAACACGACATTCATCCAATGAATGCAACATTTAGTGCAAGTCTCAGTAGGAGATGACTTGTCTTGAGGTGTCCGACTTGAAATATTTTAGATCCAACCCTCAAAAGTTGGTTTTGTAGTTGCCATCCAATGCGCACCCCAACTACATGGGTTCTTCGTTTGGTTTGTGGGCCTTATTATGATGTCAAAGTAGTTCAACATAATTATGGAAGCACAACAAATATAATTGCCAATGTATGGACAATTACTTTATTTATTATTACTATTACATTAATTTAGAATTGCCAAATAGATTACGAAAAAGACCAATTTAATTGTGTCCACCCATCCTATCAATCTCCTACTTGACCTAAAGCTATCTCCCATATTTCTCAAACCCATCTTTTCAAAATGTTGAGTATTGAGAAACATGCGACACAAGATTGGTAAATGGATCTGCTATGTTTTCTATAACGTGACTCGGTCCATCTGAACGTCATCTCTACCCACTATCTCTATAAGTAGATGGTAGCATCTAAGAATGTGCTTGGAACTATGATGAGATCTCAGTTCCCTTGTTTATGCTATCTCCCTGTTGCTACCACAGAAGATAATCACTGGCCATGCTAGGTGCTACACCCAACTTTTGGATGTATTTTTTCATCCAAACAGCCTCCTTAGTTGCTTTTGAAGCCCCTATGTATTCATCCTTTGTGGTGGTATCCACTGTGGTACCACATTCGACTAAAAGCTAGTGTCATTATAACTTCTAGAATCAACTCCTCAACACCATAAATGAAGAACATATCTTTAGACATTCTAAGGGACTTAAGAATGGTCTTGACCGCAATCCACCTAAAATCTGCTTGTTACGCTCAAAGTGAAGGCAATATCGGGCTTATAGCACAACATAATATACTGCATGTTGCTACAACTAATACATATGGAATGTCAAACATCTTTATAAACTACTCATCAGTCATAGGAGGTCGAGTCTTGGAGAGCTCAATCTCATGACCCATCGAAAAGAATCTTCATTTGGAGTTTTCTTAAAGGATCGAGTGGATTGGCCCGAGAACACGTGAGAGAAAGCGGTAACGTAAAATACATACAATAATAAAAATTAAAGCACAAAACAACGAGTCCAAGAGGCGCACCCTTGAGTTTCATTACCGCCATCCAATGTGCAGTCCAACTGTTGCACGGTTGTTAAATAGTCCGTAGGCATCTGTTGTACGTCAAAGTAGTGCTTGATGTAATTTGGTAAGCACAATAGATACATGTGCCAAAGACGAATACTTACCATATACGTCGGGACAACATTGTTTAAATAAAAATTGCTTGAATGGTTCTCAAAATCGCTAATCTTCTTGGCTTTTGGTCACCTATTCCAACAATCTCCCACTTGACCTTAAAGCCAATTACTTATGTTTTTAGATTAATTTGATTATGAGCAATCTGCGATACCAGCTAGGTGTTATGGGTCTACTTTTGTTTCTGCGGATGTCTTGTGGTCAACCGCATGTTACATCTTTCTATCATCGCTCCAAGTAGATGATGCTGGCTAAGATTTTTTCCTGGACTTGTGATGAGATCTCGGGTCTTCTACCTTGTGCCATAGCCTGGTCATCATCTTCCAAGGTGACTACTGGCGCGGCTTTGCTAGGTAGCATACCCAACAATCGGGCGTTGTTTTTTTTTTTGTTTTTTTAGTCCTAACTATTTTCCAATATAACCGTTAAAATTGCCATACATTCAATTTTTATGATAAGGTTCTCTATGGTATTCTACTTGGAACCTTTCCAATATTACCATATTATCATAAACTTCAAATGTACGTCCCTTTTGAAATTAAATATTATTCATATAATGCTTGAAGCTACTATCGCTATAGCCATCCAAAATCAACTCTGCATTAATGTGCATCAAGAGTTCTTCTTTAATCCTTATTCAGGTATTAAAGATAGCCCTTCAACAGCTATATGTTGCCTCATCAGTGCACACTCGATATCCGTTGTTATGCTTAAAACCATAAGCAACATCGGGCTCAGTACCGAACAACATTCCATGCTGCTTACAACAAAAATGTAGGGGATGTCAAACATCTAAGCTCCTCATCAGTCTGCCATGACTGAATCTTGGATAGCTCATCTCGAGATAGGAATTCAATTTCTATTATGGAGAATTTTATGAACAACGTTTGTGTTTTAGACTTCCAACACGTCCTTTCTATCATTCCAAATGATCGAGACATTTTTAACACCTAAACACTTGGAACACAATTGAGCTCCCACTGACCTTCCACCTTGCTTTTGACCAAGTCATGTACCTCATGAACTTTTCAAAACAAGTAGGACGTTCAAACCTAGTTTGAATGCATAGCGAATTTTATGGCTCCAAGCCATTTATCCGGATCGATTTCCTAGATCGCTTCTCCTTGTCCGGTTTCAGAAACTAGTACCTTTCAGGTAATTGGAGCTTTCTGATCCTCTTTTGGAGAGCTTATACATGGTCAATTAAGTTTCGATTACAGTGATGTTTGCATTTTCCATAATGAACCTGTACAAATTAGACTTCGCTTGGGATCCACAAGAACGATTTACCATGCCTCGCTTTTACGATTCACATGAAAAAAATCTTATGGGAGGCAACTGATGCCATTCTCATTCCATGAGATTCCAAAGATATTTTGTCTCACCTCTTTACATGATCCCGAGGATTCCAAGTGAATCATATTACTCGGTATTAAACCTGACCCATCAACCAAATCATACCTCAATTATCACCCCCACAACACGTGAGACCACATTTGGATAGCGGTAACTTCCTCATGATATTGTTATGTATGGAAGGCCTAGATAGATAGAAATACCATTTCGATCCAAGTCCTTTTATGGGCTTAATATTTAGTTAGTGTTGGGCTCAACCCATAAATCAAATCACACCTCAACCGTCGCCCCTCACGACTTGTGAGATAGGAAAATCGTGAGCATGTTCCTTTGTTCACAATAATGGTGCAACTTGTCTCTAGTCCAAATGTGCCATGACTCATGAGGCCACACTTGGATAGTGGCAGCTTCCTCACCACATTATTGTGGATGGAAACCTTGGACAGATTAAATCATTTTTATCCATGTCGATTTTGGGCTCTTACATTGTAACTTGGTTAAACCAAGTGAGAGTTAATATTGAATTTAGACCGAGACCTCATCACATAACACCATTGCATGCATAAATACCAAATATTTAAAGCATTAATTAAACGCATCGCATGCAATGAAACCTAACACACCCCTTCTGGATGATCACGAGCCCAACATGTGCGACCCACTGATCCCACAGTGAGTCCAAGGTGGCCATATGCTATTACAAAATATTTTACCCATCAACATGTAGATAGGCCTTGTAATATGTTCGTGGGCTGCCTTCTCTGCGGGCCTCCTCCTCCGTGGACCTTCTTCACCATGGGCTTGCTAAAAATAAAATCCTCACCAAAATTTTCTATACTACTCTAATTATAATTTAAAAAGAAACCCGATCAGAAGTCGGGCGGAGTACATTAGGAGGAAGATAACAATCCTTATTATTCCAAGGCTAAAAACGAGAAGGAGGGAGAAAATAAATCATAAGGGCACATGGGCCCACCCAACAAAACTAAAAGATATACATGCAGCCTAGAGCTCCGTGATCATCCATTCATATTCAACTAGCATATAATATCAACTAAGCATGCTAGATAAGAAAATGAACATCCCAAGAAAACACTGTGATATCCAATATCACAAAAAATAATTATATGCAGAAAACAACAAGCTTAAAATTTCCAATTTAAAAGGATGATAAAGCCTCGTGCATCCAGTGCATGCAAACCAATCAAAATAATTAAAGCAATTTAATTCTAGGAAAGAAATCCAATTTTACCCAAAATTAAATAGGCAAAAATTAATGTTTTTCAGAAAATATGCAGAAATTAGAAAATCTAATTTTTCGGAAAAAACGGCGAAAAATGGCCCAGCCGTTGGCCGTCAAGTGCAGCAGCAACCAAGCAGCCGCCCGCGCACGCTCATTGGCTCCCCTACCTGCGCGCACACCATCGCGCTTGGAGTCTACTGCCTACTCGCAAGGCGTTGTGCGCGCGTTGGCCAGGCTGCGCCCAGGCTCTCGCCAGCGCGCACCCGGCCGCGCGCACGCTGTGCGCTGCCGATCGGCAATGCACTACTACAATACCCTAAATATATATTTTTATTATCACACATTAAAATGAAACTAAAAACCAAGTGTTTTACGAGAAAATTCAATTTTCTTAAAATGATTAAATCATCCAAAATTGCAAAAATTAAATAAGTTAAGTTTCCCATATAATGATTCAAGAATAAACAAAAATAAATAGGCAAAATATCACTTTTGGTCCCACTAGATAGGGTCTTTCTCACTTTTGGTCCCACGCTTTACATGTTCAACACTTGTAGTCCCAAAATTCTAATTTTTTAACACCTTTAGTCCCACTCCGTTAAAAACTGTCACGTGCCGTTAGTCAGTTGGTATGGTCCATGTTGGTCAACGGCAAAATATCACTTTTCGTCCCACTAGATAGGATCATTCTCACTTTTGGTCCCACGCTTTACGTGTTCAACACTTATAGTCCCAAAACCCTGATGGAGAGTGGGACTGAGACATTCCAGGACACCAATGGCATGTTCTCGGGGGTTCCTTGCAGTGAAGCTTAATCTTCATCAAAAGCAACTCAACATCTGAAGTAGAGTGAGTGAGAGTGAGAAGAATGCAAATGCAGAAAGAGAGAAGTGATAGGAACACCGAGGGCGTCTAACAAGCAAAAGAAATTCAAGATCCTAACATTTGGAAGTGAACCAATGACAAGAGAAAGGTTGAAGAGAATGCAAGAAGTAATTCAAGTCCAATCCAACTTAGTCTTTGCTAATGGGATCAAGTCACAATCGGAGACCTAACATGTGAGCTTACTTTCATTAATTCAAGCCCAAGGAAGCCCACAACAGGACCCAACTCGTCCAAGTGCAGCCATGTGGTCAAAGGAGACCTTTCAACTATATTCAAAGTGCATTTATACGCTAATTTTTGGATTTCCATGGTCATGCATGGATTTACTTGTTTTTGACCAAGAATGCGTAGTTTTTAGTCATTTTTGACCACGTATTGAATGTACAACCACCAAGTAGTCACTTGGGGATATGAAATGTTAATTTGGAAGTGTTTTAGGCCTATAAAAGGCACATACCAGCCATGCATGCGGGATACAATCGAAATATTCAAGAGTTGATCTAAGTTTATAAAATATTGAGTGTTCTCTAATTTTAGAGAGTCATATACTTGTTTTAGCTTTGGTGAAACATTTGCTTTGTCAATCTAGTCTATTAGATTGGTGATTCAAATTCACAAAGCCCCCAATTTGTGCTCGACCCAAGTGTGTCGTTGTGTGGATTTGTTTACTCGTGCTCGTGGTTGGTTGAATGTTCCAAATAGTAGGTCAGGTTCATATAAAGTGGTTGGCTATTTACATTCCTCAGGTCACATACCACTTTATCCATTTCTAGTCTACGCCGTAAAGATCAGGCCACCTATGGTCGATACCATATCATGTGGTATCAGAGCCTAAGTTGATACGGTAGGATTTCTTTCTTTCGTTTGATTTATCTTGAATCTATCGTCTACCACCACAATATTTCGTACCTTCCCCCCCTCCAATTGTTATAAAAAAAATCGAAAAGAAAAGCTCAAAAAAAAAAAAAGGAGAGCAGCCTAAAAAGACAAAAACAAAAAAAATAAAAAAAAATTTGTTCATCACTTTACTTTGCTATTATCTTTATAAGCCAATTGGTCTTCATTTCCCTAGTTGTATAAAACTTATTTAGACCATTCTCTAGCTACAGGTGAGTGTGAAGCATCCACATACACATACTTGGTTGAGAAAAGAATTGGCATTTGTTTTTGAGTCACTAGATAAAGCATTGAGTTTCACAGGAGCTTAGATTAGAGAGTGTTGAGTGAAGTGAGACTATCATTGAGGACCAAAAGTGTGAGCCTATTAAGTGAGGAGTAAAACACGAGGGAAAAAATAAAGAGAGTAAAAAAGAGCGTGGCAAGAATTTGGTGAGGCTTCTATAAAAATATTTATATATATTTTACTAAATGGCAAAAAATCGAGATAAAGGAGTTGTTCAAGCAAGTGATGACAACAACTCGGGACAAACGATACACGATGGGGTCGATGCATTCCATATGCAAGCTTTAGTGAGCCACTTTGAGAAGTTGCTTGATCGTAAACTAGAAGGACTTCATGATTTGTTGGAAGCCGTTTTTGGTTTGTATAGCATCAGATTTTTTGCTTGTATTGGAAAGGGAAATTTGTGAAGTTTCAAGGAACAAAATATTGCTAGGTATTGTAAGAAGATTTTTGTCATATTTTGGTTTGTTTGTGGTAGTATTTGGCAGATTTTATTAATGATCAAAACCAGTGCATTTGAGTATATTTCTTATTTGTTTGGCCTATGAAAAAACGATGAGAATGTTGTGTGGTGTTTGTGGGTTGTTTAGATATAGCAAAAAAGTATATTTTTTGCGCCATTATTTCCCTCCAAACATTGTACACAAGCATTGCAGTCTATTTTCAGCGCCACTTCCGTCAGTTTTTAATAGAGTGGGACTAAAGGTGTTAAAAAATTAGGATTTTGGGACTACAAGTGTTGAACACATAAAGCGTGGGACCAAAAGTGAGAATGGCCCTATCTAATGGGATCAAAAGTGATATTTTACCGTTGACCAGCATGGACCATACTAGCAAGTCACGTGCCCTTTCCGTCAGTTTTTAACGGAGTGGGACTAAAGATATTAAAAAATTAGGGTTTTGGGACTACAAGTGTTGAACACGTAAAGCGTGGGACAAAAAGTGAGAATGACCTATCTAATGGGACCAAAAGTGATATTTTGCCAAATAAATAACATGTTCCAAAAGCAATAAAATTATATTATCATGCTTATTCACATGAAAACATAGCCCCTACATCGAATCGGGCTCTGATACCATTTGAAAGCAACAAAAATGCGAGTGGATCGGTCTGAGAATGCGTAAGCAGAAGCGGTAATATAAAAATACGAAATTAAAATCAAAATATAATAAAACCATGATTCCAAGGGGTGTACCCTTAGAGTTTTCGAGCGTTCGATGTAGTTAATAATCGCAAAAATAAAACTAAATGGGGCTAATTGTAAAATTAAAACGAGAGGTACGTAAATCGTAAATCAAGAATTACCTCTTTGATTGTTTTACTTAGAACCTCCTTCGTTTAATCTGTTCACGCGAGACTTCAATGTAGAAGCTCTCTAAGGATGCGTCCATACCACACTGGAATATGGGATCCCTAAATTCAATTTTCTAGAAAAGAATTAGGGAGAAAAAGAACACAACAAGTGTGTAGGAGAAGGGGTTGGCTGATTTTTAGCTTCTAGTGTAGGAATTTTTTTGTGTGTTGTGTGTTATGTCTTCATAAGTTATTCTAAATAACTAATATACATATATATACCTTGTATGGATGTACTAGAATTTGTCTAGGTTCGTTCTAGAATGTATAAGATAATAAATTCTTTATTCTAAATAAAGATGACTAACATGACACTTTTCAAAAGTGATAATTGTTAGTTCATAATTTTCTTTCCTAGAATTTTTCAACAACCTTTAATTAGGTGTGCAATGGCCAATTTTAATAAGATAAATACAATGCCCAATTAATTTTAAATCTAATTTAATTAAAATTCTTCTAATTAAGCCCATCACATATTTAATCTAATTAAATACATGAGCCCAATAAGTTTATATGAATTAATAAGTCTAACTTATGAATATTGCTTGGTCATAGAAGCCAATATGATATCGTTGGTCATAGAAGCCAATATGATACTGCGGGCCTTGCGACTATCCTCTAGCCACTTTTTGAATGTCACATATTCCTCGGGCGAGGACCCTTCCGGCAAGGCAGTCGGGAGCGGCTTGTCCAAGACATAGCTCTGGTTCTCGAAATTTAGCACAATCATTAGATTCTGTAGCTAGTCGTTGTAGTTCGTCCCATTGAAGTTATTAGTCTCGATTTTCAGGGTTAAGGGGTTCTTAAATATTTTCTACATAATAGAATTAAACATAAATTAACAAGTGATAGTTATATTATTGATAAGTTTAAGACATGGTCTTTAGTTTTTAACTGTCCCACTATTTATACAAAAACTCACAACTCTCAAGTGGGGTTTCAAAAAATCATTTCCTAGTGGACTTGAGATCCACAAGAATAGTTTACCATGCCCCTGTTTTACGATTCATATAGAAAAATCCTTGTGGGAGGCAACAAATACCATTTTCACTCCATGAGATTCTCAAGATTTTTGCCTCACCTCTTCACATGATTCCAAGAACTACAAGCGAATCATGTTATTTAGTGTTAGGCTAGACCCATCAACCAAATCACACTTTAGCCATCGCCCCCCACGACTTGTGAGACGAGAAAACAATGAACATGCTCTTTTGTTCACAACAACGTTGCAGCTTTCCTCTATTCCAAGTGTGCCACGACCAGTGAGACCACACTTAGGTAGTGGCAGCTTCCTCACCACATTGCTATGGATGGAAGGCTTATACAGATCAAGACAATCTTGTTCCAAGTCCATTGTAGGCCTAACATTTATCTTGGTCGGACCAAGTGAGAGTTACGTTTGAGTGTTTGACCCGAACCTCATTACATAATTATATCAAATGTAATATGATCTATCATACCCTGTTGGATGATCACGAGCCTACCTATGCGACCCACAAAACCTATAGTGAGTCTGGCCCTATGCTATTACAAACAATTCATCCACCGATTAACATGCTAATGGGCCTTGTAACTCCTCCTTAGGCCTCCTTCCACCGTATGCTTGCTTTATAAAAATAAAAAATCCTCACCAAAAGAAAACCTATTCCACTCTCATTACAATTTAAAAAGAAACCCCGAGTAGCAGTTAGGGGGAATACATAGTGGGGAGGATAGCGAGCCTTATTATTTGAAGACAAAAAATGAGAGAAGAGAGACAGAAGGGGCATATGAGCCCACCAACTAACATAATGCGCAAGTAAAGGTCTAGGGCTTCGTAATCATCCTTTATCACTCATTTAAACAAATAATCATACATTCCATGTACAATCTAAAGCATAATATCTAATATCACAAAATAATTATATGAAGAAAATGAAAGTACGAAATTTGCAATCAAAAGGATGACAAAAAACCATCTGCATCCAATGCACATAATAAATCCAATTAATCATGTAATTTTAATTTTAGAAAAAATCAGATTTTATTCCAAAAAATTAAAATAGCACAATTAATAATTAGAAGAGTCCAGAAATATCAAATTTCCAGAAAACGACGAAAAACGGCCCAACTGTCGGCCTGCAAAGCGCACGGCTGCAAGCCTGCGCGCAAGGGCCCCTTCCTGCCTACTTGCGCAGTGTGCGCGCTAGCCAGGCTATGCGCAGGCCCTCGCTTGCGCATGCGCCCGACCGCGCGGACATTGAGCGGCAATAGCGACAGTGCTACTGCAATTTTTTTTTTTGTTTATTATGTGTACCAAAAATCAAGAATCATATAGAAAAATTCCAAAATTTCAAATGCTTGAATCATCCAATTAATTGCAAAAACACAAACAAGCAAATTTTCATCATGTAATAACAAAAAAGAAAAGGTAATAAAACATGCTTCAAAAGCTGTAAATAACACGTCAACTTACTTCTACACACAACCATCAGCCCCTACATCGAGCCGGGCTCTGATACCACTTGAAGGATCGAGTGGATTGGCCCAGGAAAGCGCGAGTGAAAGCGGTAACCTAAAACACATACAATAATAAAAATTACAGCGTAAAACAATGAGTCAAAGGGGTGTACCCTTGGAAGTCCCCGACGTTCGATGTAAAGTAAACATGAAATAATTAAATAAAAGGGGCTGAGGTAACAAGATAAAAAAACCAAAAAAGGAACCAAGGGATAAAATTTTACCTTTGTCGAAATCCAACTACTTTAAACATTCATGTGAGGCTCCAACACAGGAAGCCTCTAATTCATCCACACCACATCGGTACTAGAATCTCAATTCTTTCTTTTCTAGAAGAAAACAAGAGAGAAGAACTCCAAGAATTGGAGAGAGAGGCGGCCGAGAGACAGAGACTAGGGAGGAAAAAAATTTGTGTTGCGTTATTGTGTAATAATATTATAAACAATAATATATATATATGCCTTGTATAGATGTACATAAATGTGTCTAGGTATATTTATTCATCTATAAAGTAAGTCTTCTTAATTCCAAATCAAGAAGATGACTAAAATTGCACTTTCCAAAATTAAAATTTGCTAGCCAATAATTTTCTTCCATAGAATTTTTTAATTTGCTCAATTAGGTGTGTGTTGCCCGATTTTATCACTAAAAATACAAGGCCTAATGAATTTTTATTTAAATCCAATTTCGATAAAAAATCCACCCAATTGAGCCCAGTAAGTATTTAATCCAATTAAATACATAAGCACATATTGTTTTCATTAATTAATATGGTCTAACTTATTAGATAATAAGGACAAGCACAACATAAATTAATCCCATTAATTTATCCTTGTACTTTCCATCTAATGGATCTCCCATTTGCAAGTAATTCAATTACTTGTGGAATTAATTCCAAATTAATTCCTTGTACTTTCCCGGTGATTTGTGTGTGACTCTTTAGGTTCACCTTTCAGCTAGACTTGGACTAGTGTTTAACACTATTATTAATTAAATCTAATTTAATTAATATTTCTTGATTAAATCTTAATGAAGAAAACCCATCACCATAGGTGGCCGTCTAGCAACGGTCGATGACACTAGAGATTAGGTGAATGCCGTCTGAGCTTTTAGGCTCTCGAGTCCATACGGGTACGGTCCTTTCATCTACCTTCTCTCGACATTAGTCTAGGGCATGAAATTTGTGTCAGTTCGACATAGGAACCTGTTTTCCTACTCGATCAACCATTGTGGCCACAGGTTCGTAAGGCGTGAGCGCGTCTCCAAGTGCATTTGAGATACCTCTATCAATTACTGATAGGGGGTAGATCCTATTCTTGAAACTCACCGTCCTAGCTACATACTCCGATTGCACTGGACGAGGCTTATGATGATCATGTTTGCGACACAATCACCTCTCTCACACATCCAAGATACAATAATTGTATACACGTGACTTCCATGACTTTTCAAGTCTGAGGACTGCTCCCGTACTATTGGAGCCAGGGATTCAAGTCATACCGACCAAGCTGCCAAGGTTCCATATGAAGATCCTCGCAAGTCAGTTCAGTTAATTCGACAACTAGTCAATCAACCCACTAAGATTGCATAGATGTTCCACTTTTGTCACTGATGAAACATGGTACTTATCAATTGAATGCGACTCTTGAAGGGTTGCGTGGTATAGCCCGAGAACGCTCTAGCGGAAGCGGTAATGGAAACACATACAATAATTAAAAAATTAAAACATAAAAATACCGAATCCGAGGGGTGTACTCTTGGAGTTCCCGGGCGTTCGATGTAGCAACAATAAAGAAATACTCATACAAGGCTATGGTTGAGAAAATAGAAGGGGAAAATAAGTTTAAGTTCGATATTTACCTCTTAAAATTTCGAACTTCCAATCGGTTAATTTCATTGAATGTTCACCTAAGATTCGAACGTAGGAATCCTCCAAAGATGATCTACACCACACGAAAAAATGAGAAATTGATCCTTTTGCTAGAAGGAATCAAGATCAAGGTCTTATCTTTTGTGAGAGGAGAGGGGGCAGCCGAAATGCATAATGGTTGAGGAGGAACTTTTGTGTTGTATTGTATAACATATTATTACCCTAATAATCATACACAGTATACCTTGAATAGATGAACAAGAATGTGTCTAGATACATTCTATTATCTATAAGACAACTATTCAATCCATTCCAAATAGAGAAAACTCTAATTATGACCAAGCTAGTACTTTCCAAAAATGCAATTCTTTGGTCAACTTTCTATCCATCAATTTTGCTAATGGGCCTTAATGATTGGGCCAATTTTATGTAAAATAAATGCATAGCCCAATAAATTTTAATTAAATTTAATTTAATGAAATTCATTTAATTGAGCCCACTAGGTATTTAATTCAATTAAATACTCAATCCCAATATTAATTAATGCAATCCAATTCATTAATCAAGTAAAAACAAGCCCGATTTAAATTAATCCAATTAATTTAAACTTGGGCTATCTATTCAGTGGACCTCCATGTGTGATTTATCCAATTACTTATATCTTATAGAATTAATTTTAAATTAATTTTTTGTCCTTTTACGGTGATTTGTGTGTGACTCTTTAGGTTCATCTTTCAGCTAGACTTGGGCTAGCGTCCAATTTATTAATTAATGTGTTCCATAAAATAAATCTCAAAAATACAAAATAGAAAGCGGATCTTAGACATTCATTCATAATGTAAAGCAGAAAATTAAGTAGATTATAGTAATATTATATTTGAGTTAAGACTTGGTCTTTTAGTCATTAACCCCTCCCACTATTCCTACAAAATCCCACTCTCAAACGGAATTTTGAAAAATTATTTTCTAGTGCGCTTGGGATCCACATGAAAGGCACCGCAAGGTGCGAGTGGATCTGTCCTGAAACGCGCAAGTGAAAGCGGCTACAATAAATAGCGTAAATTAAAAATGAATCGGTCTTTTGTGTGTGACTCTTTAAGTTAATCTTTCAGCTAGACTTGAGTAAGTGTCCAACCCTAATAATTCTCAATCATCCCTTGATCAAGAAAACCCATCACCATGAGTGGCCGTCTAGCAACAGTCCATGACATTAGAGACTAGGCGAAAATTCATGTGAACTTTTAGGCTCCTGAGTCCATATGGGTACAGTCCTTCCATCTACCGTCTATCGGCCTTAGTCTAGGGCTTAGAATTGAGTGTTGGTTCTCATCCTAGACTAGGCATCTAAGGTTAATACTTGAGATTGCGTTACACCAAATTGCTCGATATAGGAACCTCTTATTCCTATTCGACCAATGATTGTGACCACAGCTTTATAAAGCGTAGACGCATCTCCAAGTGCATAGGAGATACCTCTGTCACGTTTTGACAGGGGACGGATCCTCTTCTTCGAGGTCACTGTCTTCGCTACATACTTTAACTACACTAGACAAGGTTTATGATGACCATTACATGATTACCTCTTGCACAAATCTAAGATGCAGTCATCGCATGCACGTGACTGCCGTGATTCCTCAAGTTTGAGGACTACTCCCGTACTATCGGAGCTGGGGACTCAAGTCATACCGACCAAGCCTCTAAGACTTCCATATAACAATCCCTGCGAGTCAGTTCACTCGATTCGGCACCTAGCTAATCGATCCGTTAAGATTGTATAGACGTCCCATGTCTGTCGCCGATGAAACATGAAACTCATCAAATGAATGTGATTCTTAATGCAAGTCTCAGTAGGACTCTCGATGCCCAAGGCGTCGGATACTCAACTGTGAATGGTTACGCAGCTGGTTTCCCTACTAACAAAAACAAGCGCATACTCAAGGGGCACGAAGAGCGAAAAAGGGTATATATAGCGGAATACCCTGAATCCTTGTATCGACAAGACGACTATCACTGTCCATAGTATCGAAGGAGGAGTATAAAACCAGCGACTCCGAGAACGGGCGTCCTTATCCCGATTAAAGCCGAAGGGAATATCGGTTCAAAGGGTGAGCACAAGGGCATGCTGACCGACGCGACGATGGCTCCATACCGGATAAAAGGATAGGGGCAGAGGGGAAAAAGGCTGAAGCAAGTCCCGCTTTGGTTTGGAACCAGCGATTTCTCTCTCCAAACCTATTCGGGTGGTGAATGTCTCGAGGTCCTCGACTTGGAACATTTCAGACCCAACCTTAAATAATTGATTTCATGACTGCCATCCAATGTGTAGTCCAACAATTGCACAGTTGTTAAAGTGGTATGTGGGTATCTATTGTATAGTCAAAGTGGTGCTTGACGTATTTTGGTAAGCACAACAGATACGTATACTGAAGACGAATAGTTACCATATTCATCGGGACAACATTGCTTAAGTAAGTATTGCTTGAATAGTTCTCAAAACCGCTAATCTAATTGGCTTTTGATCATCTTTTCCAACAATCGCCCACTTAATCTTAAAGTCAATACTCATATTTTCAGATTAATCTGATTATGAGAAATCTGCGATACCGGATAGGTTTTATGGGTCAACTTTCGTTGCTGCCAATGTCTTGCGGTCCAACCGCACATTACATCTTCCTATTATCTCTCCAAGCAGATGATGGTGTCTAAAATTTTTTCTTGGACCTGTGATGAGATCTTGGGCCTTTTGCCTTGTGCTATAACCTAGTTGTCATCCTCCAAGGTGACTACTAGCGCGGCTATACTAGGTAGCACACCAAACAATCGGGCGTTGTTTTTCGGTCCTAACCGTTTTTCAAAATTTAAATTCATTCAATTTTTTTATGATAAGGTTCATCATGGTATTCCACTTGGAACCTTTCTAATATTACCACATTATCATAAATCTCGAATGTATGTTTGTTTTGAGATTAAATATTATTCATATGATCTTGAAAGCTACTTTTGCTATAGCCATCCAGAATCAACTCCCCATTAATGTGTGTCAAGGGCTCTTCTTCAATTCTTATTCAGGTATTAAAGATAACCCTTCAACAACTGTTTTTTGCCTCATCGATGCACACTCGATGTCCATTGTTATGGTTAAAAAGCATAAGCAACATCGGGTTCAGAGCATCGAACAACATTCCATGCTGCTTATAGCAGAGACGTAGGGGACGTCGAAGATATAAGCTCCATCATGAGTCTACCATGACTGGGTCTTGGATAGCTTATCCCTAGATAGGAATCCAATTCCTATTATGGTGAATTTTATGAACATATTTTGTGTTTCAGACTTCTAAGGCGTCTTTCTATCATTCCGAATGATCAAGATGTTCGAACATGTAAAACACTTGGAGCACAGTTCTGCTCCCACTAACCTTGCACCTTGTTCTTGACCAAGTTATGTACCTCATTAATTTGTCAAAAAAAAAAGTACGTAGGACGTTCAAATCTAATTTGAACTCCATAGCGGATTTTATGGCTCCAAGCTATTTATCCGAATCGATGTCCTACATCGCTTGTCCTTGTCCAGTTTTAGAAACTCGTACTTTTCAGGTAACTAGAGTTTTCTGATTGCCCTTTGGAGAACTTGTACATGGTTAGTTAAAGTTTCAATTACAAGTGATGTTTGCATTATTGCATAATGAACCTGTACCAATCAAACTCCGAGTCTGATTTTTCCTTCCACTAGTCCTTTGATGTATGCAGGACCATTCTTCATAGTCAAGACTTTTGTAGGACACAGGTTTGCCAATCCATATCAAATATGGTGTCTGAATTACGACTCTAAGGAAACACCATGTTTTACAACTTGACGGTTTTACGAAAGTCCACATTCAGATGGGCCAACTAATTCAGTGAAGCACCGATCAAATCATATCCAATCAATGTTCGATTTCTTCCTTACCTAAGACAGTTCAACATCGTCTCTTTCGGAGGAATTTCACTGAATGAGAATTTTATTCTCATTTTTTCGAATTTTTCAAGAACTCCCACTAAATACGCACCACCTCAATCCCATCGAGTGGCTTGTCTCCATAACCAGTTTGGTTTTCCACCTCAAGTTTAATTTCTCCGAAATTCAGAAGTCCTTAGACTTGTTGTGACGCCCCAAAGATTATAATTATCTAATTGGGCGATTAATTGGTAATTTATATAAAGCTTAGTTAATTAGTAAATAAATTACATTCCCTAATTGGAATATAATAAAACTTGAACGGATTAAATTGGAGCTTGTTAGAATATTTGTGAACAAATTATATTAATTAAGAAATTAGGAAGGACGTAATGGGTATTTTGAGAAAAGTTAAAATAATAAATAAAATAATAATATTATATATATATGTAATGATATATACATTAGTAAAATATATATATACATACATATATATATATATATATATAAAGCAAAGAGAAGAAAAAAAAAAAGGGAAAGGAAAGGATTTTGGGGGTGGGCCCTCACCCACCGCCCCACCCCCCACATAAATATATATATGTATGTTGAATAATTGCAATGTTACCAAATTGCAATTTCCTGTTTCTGCTTCATCACCCGCGCCGAGGAGGTAAGATTTCTATTTTAATTATTATTAATTTATATAATTATATTATTTAATTAGTTCATTTATTAAATGTTGTTTATACTAAGCGATGTACTATTTAACCGGAATATTTTATGAGTTTGACTATTTAAAATAGTGTCGGATTAAATATCGAATTGGATATAAAAACGATATCATTGATCAATTAGATTATTAAATTTATTAGACTTTAATATTGCTATAGCCAATTTATACAATTTCATCGGAATTGTTAACAAAATACACAATTATATGTATTATTGTTCAATTAAAGAGTATAATAGCGAGAAATTGATAGAAAATTCATAGAAATATTCTGAAAATTATATTTAATAAATGGTATGTTAATAAAGAGGAAAAACGAAGATTTGTACTTCGATAGAAATGGAAAATTGAAGAATTATTAGAGATTGTACGAATAATATTTAATATTATATTTAAAAAAAATTACGATATTCTTGATATATTAATTGTATGTGGTATAACTCATTATAGTATACGGGGGCGAGGCGAAAGGACTGATAATTAGCGATCGAGTAGAAAGAAACGTTCTAAGATCGAGGTAAGTAAATAATTAGTATTATCTATATATGCCTTCTGTATTTGTGATTTTACTGTTATATGAATTTGTGGTTCGTGCTGACATTGATTTGTATGGAGTATATGAGTGATGGATGATTTGATTTGATTAACGATATTGTGTATGTGGAATGAGAAAGTACGTTGAAATATTATGTTTGTTGTTTGATGTGTTGTGAGTGTCTGAGAATGAGAATGTATTGATATATGGTTTTACGTTACTAGTTGCTTACAAGAATGGTGATATGTGGAAATGAGGGAGTGGTGGAAATTGAATATAATTGTGGTGTGAATACCCCTTGATGTGTTGAAAAGCCTATAAGGCGAAATGAAATGAAAAGAGCTTTGATGCGATGCTATGTGCGAAAAGAAAGTGCTATGTGCGAAATGAAAATACTATGTGCGAAATGAAAGCGCTATGTGCGAGATGAGGTGGATGAGCCGGCTGTCAAGGGGATTCACTTAAATTTAATAATGGTGAGATTGAGTTGGCGGGAAAAATCCAATAACACCTTCTGGTAAGCAAACTAGGAAAAAGAGGAAGTTTAATTGATTTTCTTATTGCGTGATAACTATGTGGTGTAATAAAGATGGTTATGTGGAAGCAAATTGACTATATATTCTATGCATATTACCTATGTATCTTGTTTGAGGTTATATTTGGTATACATATATAGATAGGACTGGTTATTTGCTTACTGAGTGGCAGGCTTACTCCCCTGCTGACATTTTCTTTTAGGAGTAGACTTTGAGGTGTTTGACTATTGAAGAATAGGTCTATGCACTATACTCAGGCAGGTCGGGCTAGTATGCAGTTTTCTCCTCTTTGTCAGTTAGAGTACAAAATATATTTTGTTGTATAGAGAGAACGTAAGCATGGAGATTACTTATGATGGACTACTTGTAGTGTTTGATATGCATATATGATGATGTAGGTTCATTACACTTGTTATGACGTTGGGTTACGTATATGTATGGGTTAAATTATTATGTGCATTTATATTTATAAACACAGGGATTACTATAAGTATGACGTTTAGGGTAGATATAATAACCCTTGTAGCGAAGGGGGTGCTACACTTGTGAACCCTCTACTAGTATTTGTGTATTTAGTAACTTACAGATGTCTATTTTGGATCTAATCCAATAGATCATTTTGGACAAGAATTCTTTGTCCCACAAAGTGCTTTCGTGGCTTTCTTCCTTCTCAGAAAGGATTCATAAGTTAGTAAACTCAAATCATCTATTTTTAGAATCTTTGAATCTACCAACCTACTCATCCTAACTAGAGGGATATGGCCTAGCTCATGCATGCCATTCTTTGTAAGTTATGTTCTTGACCATCTATTTTAGTCATTTGTTTTGAGCATGCATAATCCAATTATGTAGTACGATAATTTAATAACTTAACAGGCTCAAAAGAATCTTTTATTGATCAAGTTTGTAGTCTAATTTGTCCAACAATAGAATAATGACTTGATCACGCTGGGTTACCTAATCATATACTATTTCAACATGAATACTATTAGCTAAGTTTATGTAGTCTTATTGCTTTTGCAGTAATGCCCTAGCCATTCCTTAGCTTTAGGACTACTTGTATTAGCATTTTATTCCTTTTCATTTCTGCAAACTATTTGCAGACATGCGGTGTGGGAGAAAGTGTCCAACACTTGGAAATATAAATAGCGATCATGTTCGCTCAACAAATGCCATAGCTCGGCTGAAGGGGAGTTCACGATACTCCCTCTTCTAATGCCCTTTGGCAATTTCATGCAAACATCATAAGTAAATTTTGACTGCCGAACCATTATTTCATTTTCCTTTTACCTTCACCCATGCGCTTGCAGCAGCTGACTTTGCTTCATCGTTCTTTCTCATTCAGCGTTTGGCACGCTTGCCTTTCGCTCTTGCGGTCGAAGCCTCCAAATCCAATACCAACGATGTAGATTCTTCAATTGTTGCCTTGTATTGGTCTAACTATTTCATCAACTCATGAAATGATCTTCTCAAGACCATTTAGAGTTTATGATAAATAGGATGAAGGAGGATGAGGGGACCTGAAGGATTGCATCTTAGCCAATGTTTGTGTACAGACGATCTTCAGTCAGCTAGGCTTCAAAAAATACTTCTGTCGTCGCATATCCAATATACCGATTCGATGCCGCATAAATTGATTAATGTGGAGCATTTATTGAACCAACAACGTCCAACTTGTCATATCGCTCATGAATGACAGTAGCAGGTATGATGTTGCGGACCTTGTGATTGTCCTTGTGCATTAATCCCGAACGTCAAATGTTCTTTAAGCAAGGACTCATTTCGCAAATTCGATGGAAGTGGCTTTTCAATGACATAAGTCTAGATTCAAAAATCGAGGACAATCCTTCAATTTTCACAGTGAATTTTAATCGATTTTGTTTCATTGTAAATCTCAAAATAAAGAAATTGAAAAACGGTATCCTATACATGCATTCTAAATGCAAAGCAGAAGTAGTAAGTAGATTATAGCAATATTGTGACGAGTTAAGACTCGGTCTTTTAGTCATTAACGTCTTCCACTATTTCTACAGAATCCCAGAACTCTCAAATGGGATTTCGGAAAATCCTTTCCTAGTGGGCTTGGGATCCACAAGAACAATTTACCATGCGCCGCTTTTATGATTCACATGGAAAAGGCCTCGTGGGGGGCAACTTATGTCATTCTTATTCCATGAGATTCCCAAGATATTTTGCCTCACCTCTTCACATGATTCCGACGAATCCGAACGAATCATGTTACTCAATGTTAAGCCTAACCTATCAACCAAATCATACCTCAATTGCCGCCCCCCTCGACTCATGAGATAGGAAAACAACGAGCGTATTTCTTCGTTCACAACAATAGTGCAACTTTCTTTTATCCCAAATGTGCCACGACTCGTGGGTCCATACTTTGGTATCGGTAGCTTCCTCACCACATTGCTGTGGATAGAAGGCTTGGACAGATCAAAACTAGTTTGATCCAAGTCCATTATGGACCTAAGATTTAACTTGGTCCAACCAAGCAAGAGTTAGTATTAAGTTTAAACCGAGATCTCGTCACATGTTAACATTGCATGTATAAATATCAAATATTTAAAGCATTAAATAAGCGCATCACATGCAATGAAACCTAGCATACCCCTGTTGGATGATCACGAGCCTAACCTATGCGATCCCCTAACCTTATAGTGAGACTAAGGTCTATCTAAGGTGGTCCTACGCTATTATAAATGTAATTTACCCCTCAACATATAGATGAGCCTTGTGATATCTTCATAGGCCTGCTCCTCCGTGGACCTTCTTCTCCATGGGCTTGCTAAAAAATATACCTCACCAAAATGTCCTATACTACACTCATTACAACTTAAAAAGGAACCTCGATTAGAAGTCAGGGGAGCACATTAGAGGGAGATAGAAAGCCTTATTATTCCAAGACTTAAAACGAGAAGGGGGAGAAAATAAAATCACAAGGGCACACGAATCCACCCAACAAAAAATTAAAAGACATATATGCGGTCTAGGACTCTGTGATCATCCATTCATATTCATTCTGGCACATAATAATAATTAATCATGCTAAACAAGAAAATGAACATTCCAAGAAATCATCGTATTATCTAATACCACGACTAAAAATTATATGCAGAAAAACAACAAGTTTAAAATTTGCAATTCAAGGGATGACAAAAGCCCGTGCATCAAATGCACATAAAACAACCGAATCAATTAAAGCAATTTAATTATAGAAAAAATTCAATTTTCTCCAAAATTAAATTAGCAAAACTTAATATTTTTTTTTTAAAAGTGCAGAAATTAAAAAATCCAATTTTTGAAAAAACGGTGGAAAATGACCCAGCCATCGGCTGTCAATAGCAGCGGCAGCCCAGCGGCCGCACAGTCTGCGAGCACTGCCTTCCAGTGGGCGCTCGTCTGCCCGCACTCTATGCACTGTCGGTGTGCAGTGCATTACTATAGTACCAGTTTTTTTTTTATTTCCACACATTTAACTGAAATTAAAAAAAAAAGTATTTAACTAAAAAATTCAATTTTCTTAAAATACTTCAATCATCTAAACTTGCAAAAAATTAAACAAGTTAATTTTCTCATATAATTATTCAAGAATAAACAAAAAAAAATATCATGCTTCAAAAGCAATAAAATCATGTTATCATGCTTATTCGTATAAAACTATAGCCCTTACATCGAATCAGACTCTGATATCACTTGAAAGCATCGTGAAATGCGAGTGAATCGGCTCGGGACGCGCAAGCAGAAGCGGTAATATAAAAATACGTAAATTAAAAACGAAACATAATGAAACCATAATTCCAAGGGTTGTACCCTTGGAGATCCCGGGCGTTCGATGTAGTTATCATAATAACAATAAAATTAAATGGGGCTAATGGTAGAGTTAAAAATCGAGAGGTACAAGATCGTAAATCAAGAATGACCTCTTTCTTGGATTTACTTCGAACCTCCTTCTATTGATCCGTTCACGCAAGACTTTAATGTAGAAGCCCTCTAAAATTGTGTCCACACCACACTGGAATTTGGGATCCCTCAACTCAATTTGCTAGAAAAGAATTGAGAAGAAAAAACACAGCAAGTGTGCTTATGAGGGGGAGGCAAAATTGGGTGCTAGTGTAGGAAATTATTTATATTTTTTTTGTTATGTATTTATTAGTCATTCCAAGTAACTAATATACATATATATACCTTGTATTGATGTATTAGAATGGTTTAGGTTCATTCTATCATCCATAAGGTAAAGGATTAAAAAGATGACTAAAATGGCACTTTCCAAAAGTAAATTTGTTAGTGAATCATTTCATTTTTTTAGAATTTCCACCAACTTAATTATTGGCTTGCATTATCCGATTTTATTAAGTAAAATACAAGGCCCAATCAATTTTATTTAAATTCAATTTAATTAAAGCCCACTTAATTAAGTCCATCATATATTTAATCCAATTAAATACATGAGCCCAATAAGCCTTTATTAATTAATAAGTCCAACTTATTAAATAATAAGGGCAAGCTCAATATAAATCAATCCTATTAATTTATTCTTGGGATCCTCCATCCAATGGATCCCTCTCATTAATAAGTATTCCAATTACTTATGGAATTAATTCCTAATTAGTTCCTCGTCCCATCTCGGTGATTTGTGTGTGACTCTTTAGGTTCACATTTCAGCTAGACTTGGGCTAGTATCAAGCATTATTATTAATTAAATCTAATTTAATTAATAATCCTCTATCAACCCTTGATCAAGATAGTCCGTTACCATGGGTGGCTGTTTAGCAACGGTCTATGACACTTTTAGACTAGGTGAATATCCATGTTAACTTTTAGGTTCTCGAGTCCATACAGGTACAATCCTTCCGCCTATCATCTCCCGCCTTAGTTTATGTTGTTGAATTGGGTGTTAGTTCCCATCCTGAACTAGGCGTCTAAGCTTAATACTTGGGAATGCGTTGCGCCAAAATTGCTCGACATATGATCCCCTTTTTCCTATTCGATCAATGACTGTGGCCATAAGTTTTTAGAAAACGCATCTCCAAGTGCATAGGAGATACCTCTATCACGTTTTGACAGGGGATGGATCCTCTTCTTGGAATTCAACATCCTCGCCACATGCTTTGACTACACTGGACAAGGCTTATGATGATCATATTTGGGACACGATCACCTCTCGCTCAAATCTAAGATACAGTTATCGCATGCATGTGTCTGCCGTGATTTCTCAAACCTGAGGACTACTCCCGTACTGTCGGAGCCAGAGATTCGAGTCATACCTATCAAGCCTCCAAGGCTTCCATATGACGATCCTTGCGTGTCAGTTCAGTCGATTTGACACCTACCCAATCGATGCACTAAGATTGCATAGACATCCCACGTCTGTTGCCGATGAATAAGGCACTCATCAATTGAATGCCACTCTCAATGAGAGTTTCCATATGACACTCGATGCCATTCTCGAGGTTTTCAACTTGGAATATTTCAGACTCAATCCTTGGAAGTTGATTTCATGATAGCCATCCAATGCGCAGTTCAACTATTTCAGGGTTGTTATAGTGATCTGTGGGCATCTGTTGTGACGCCAAAGCAGTGCTTGACGTAATTTGGTAAGCACAATAGATACATATGCCGAAAACGAATACTTACCATATTCATCAGGACAACATTGCTTAAATAAAGATTACTTGAATGGTTCTCAAAACCGTCAATCTAATTGGCCTTTGGTCACCTATTCCGACACAGCTAGCTCTACCACATCGAATGAGACTCCCTTGAAGAAGTTAGACTAACTTAAGTAAAAGGTCCAAGTGTAGATTGCTACTTAAGTCCTTATATATATAAATATATATGTGTGTGTGTGTTGCATGCGGCATTTTTTTATGGGATCATGTTGTCAGTGGAAAAACTTGGTTCCCACCGCCGTACTTTATTAGGCTTTTCTTTTTTAGGACGTGTATCTCGTTATAACTAGTGTGGATCCAAGAGCTTGGCATTTGGGGGGCACAACTCGGGTAGTATGTTTTTTATTGTTTGTTGATGCATGCTAGGTTTTTCGTGCAATATGTTTGCATGGGAATTTTACGTACTGTGATGGGTACAACTGCCACTGACAAATCATGTAAGTGGTGGAGCATTAGAATCTGTAGGAAGATGTACATCTTTTGAGCACCAAACACAATTCCACGCGGACTGTGTAGGCAATTGCTGAAATATATTTGGTGCAATTATGTAAATACAGTTGCCTGTTTTTATTAAGTATTAATGTCATGCTTATTTTGTACTTTATTATAATGCAAAATCTTCCAAATTATTGTACATGCAATCAACCAACACCATTTTATTAATAATTCGTATTATGCAATATATAAATTCATATTATATACATTAATAAATATATATATTGTATATATAATATATATACATTACTCACTTAATTAACCAGGTATTAATTGTTAGTAATTACGGTAATATTGCTTCTTTACGGACATCAACAGAAGTAATACATAAATCCATATTAAATACATTAATAAATACATATATATATATATATTAATGTATAATGTATATTAATGTGTTAATGTATAATATAAACGGTATATACATTACTCACTTAATTAACCGGTATTAAATGTTGGTAGTTAAGGCAATGTTGCTGCTTTACGTAAAGCCCTTCCATAATCAGTGTATCCGTCCAATCATCACCACAGCTCATCATTACATGGAAGATAAAGGGGTTTTCGTGCCTTTGTAAGACTCAAAAGGCTGCTACGAGGTTACCCACAATCTCTTTGCCTTTTTCTCTTCGTCTTCACCCTTCTTCTGCAATTCCGAAGCCATCAAACTGCTACAATCACGAGTCGAAAAAATCCTATGGCGCTAAGTAGGTACTTCTATACCAGCACTTGGACGAAGAGAATGGACAATGCCTTCGTGAACATTCTCTACTATCACGCCTTGCTCGGTCGAAATCAATCCATCCCACTTGAGCCAACGAGGAGGCGTAAAAGTTTGCTGCCGATAACGTCCATCGTTATGCCGACAGGGCCTGGCCGTATTATTTTTTCAAAAAGTAGGCTTAGTTTGCTTCGGTTAAGGCACAACACCTTTCAAAAGGTCTTGGCAGAACTGGCGTTTACTTGGAATGAGGACACGAACCGAATCCTCGATCGTTGTGAGGACTGGAAGAGTGTAATCCAGGTAAGCCAATATTTACCGATTCTAAATAAATTTTTTAAATTAAAATACTAATTTTCTTTATCATAATGGATATTTTCATGTGAGAATATCCCCATTGTAGTAAACCCCTGCTAAAGCGTATTGTTACTATGGCGAGCCGAAGTGGGAGCCGATGCAGGAGATATTCGGTCATGCCTGTCGATTTCGCCTTCGGTGGGAAAAACATGGAGGTTGACGAAGACAACGACCATGGATCGGGCGTTACATTTTTGGGGTGAAAGAAGACGAAGAGCCAGAGGTAGTGGATCTGGTCTCAAGTGAAAGCGAAAACTAAAGGTTGTTGGGAAGAAACTATATCCAAGTTCATGAACGCGGGCTAGTGGTTAGTTCCTCATGGCCTCCGTCCATGTTGTGTATTTAATTACCTTTGATGTTTTTACTTATGTATTACCAGTTACCAGGGTTGTAATGTGTTTTGGATATAATCAGTGTCGAAACAATGGCACTGGCAATCTTCCATAAAGTGTAATTAAATCAGATGCAGTATTTTCTGTTCTTTGATCTTTGGTTGTGGTTTTTATTAGGAAGTTGAATTGGTAGGAGTAAGAGATGCAGGTGTTGGATGACTTTCTTAAGAAGAATGGATTGGGTGATTTGATTTGTTGATTTTTTGAATTAGACTAGTAATTTGATTTGTATTATATATAATATGTATATATGGATGCATACACCTCTTCATATTTTTTTTTAATATCCATTATGTTATACTCTTTTTGATCCGGGTCGAAATTAGCGATCTCGTGAGACGATCCCAACTCAGACAGCTAACTCTTCTAAGGTCAGATTTTGGGTTCCCTGAGAATAAAACAAGAACAGTGAGCTCGTCGGGCACGTTCCCGACAATGAACCTCTGAAACTCAAGTTAGGTTGATCGAGAGAAAAGTGTGAGATCACAAAGTTGGATCTCAATTAATGCGCAACAATTACTTTTAATGACGGCGTTTTCGGTCTCTATATAGGGCTCAGCAGGGCAGAGTTTGCCAGTCACGTGGCCTCATCCTGTTGGCCAGCGTCCACGATCGGACGGCCACAATTGTCCGGGTATTCAAAGGCAGATGGATCCGGGTCGGGTCTTATTCGACCCGACCGATGAATAATGCGCGGATCCTCCCTTAAATAGCAGAAATACCCTTAATGAAGGGCCTTTTTGGTATTTCCCTTGCGTTCTTCATTAATCACACATCACTTTTTTATCCCCCATTATGATTTGTAATTATAATAATTTATGGTGTATTTTGTAACCACATTTTTGGTGGTCTATAAATACCACCATGTATTTCATTTGTAAATAGATTTTGGAGAGAATAAGAAAGTGATATTAGAGAAATACATATACATTTTACTTTATATTCTATTAGGAGTGATAGGCCAATAAACTTAGAATTTCTTTAAGTTTATAACACATTATCAACACGACGTTACGTTACGATCGATCAAGGTAAAATGTTAATTTTATTAGTATAATTTTTATTTTTTGTTTGTTTACCTCTGCAATATTATAGTTACTTTTATTCTTGAATATTTCATAATAAAATATGAGTAATTATATTATATATTTCAATGTCTCATGAAGTAGACATATATATATAAATTCTCGATTTCATCCCCTAAAGTGGATGTGATATTGCCTCCAGAAGTAGGCATATAATTCTTAATTTTATCCCCTGAAGTGGATATGTTCTATAAAATTTCATTGCTTCCTGAAATAAGTAATGAGTTAAAATCATTTCTAGTAGTAGGTGAAATATTTTTTATCAATTATGTGCAATATCATCCCTGAAGCGATGATAATATAATATTTAATTTTCTCACCACCTGAAGTGTTTTGAGATAATGGCTTGATCAAGAAGCCCGATGCTTCTTCGTTTATTTATTTGATTTGTGATAATTTTTCGATAACATAGTTTTGTTTCATATGCCCATGTATGTATTTTGCATGTTTCACTAGTATATGCAACAAAATTTATTTGTTAAGAAAATAATTTTGGCATGAATACCATTTAATTGCTATTTGTAACATTATAAGAGTTAAGCCAAACTTAAATATATTTGATTTCATGTATGCATGCCATAATAATTCATACTAATTACATGGTAACTTATATGTAACTTAATGTTAGTAATATTTCATGTCATTTTTACTTTAATGTTAGTTTCATGTCATTTTTACTTTATATCATGTGTAATACATATTATTTTACTTTTATGTATATGTTGAATATTATGCTAAAAGTGCATATTAACTTGTTGTAGCTTAATGGCCAATCTCACAAAATTGGATTTCGTTGCTCTTGATGTTTCTGGAAAAATCTACCTATCATGGGTTCTTGATGCCGAACTAATTTGCCAAGTAGCAAATTGGGAGAAACAATAAAACAAAATACTATTGCTTCTGAGCAAGACTGTGCTAAAGCAATGATTTTGCTTTGTCATCATCTTCATGAGAGCCTAAAGTCTCAATAATTAACAGTCAAAAGTCCTTTTCAACGCTGGAAGGGTTTAAAGGATCGATTTGACCATCAAAAGACTATAATCTTACCACGTGCAAGATATGAGTGGATACAATTGCGACTGCAAGATTTCAAAACGATTGCTGAATATAATTCTGAAATGTTTCGAATTGTATCAAAGTTGAGGTTATGTGGAGAAGATGTGACGGATGAACAAATGTTGGAAAAAACATGTTCTACTTTTCATGCATCCAACCTTGTACTCCAGCAATAGTACAGGGAACGTGGGTTCAAAACCTATTCAGAGTTGATTTCATGCATGCTTGTTGCAGAAGAAAATAATCAGCTTTTGTTGAATAACCATCACACCCGACCCACTGGTTCCAAGCCACTTCCTGAAATTTCAGCGGCATTGCCTGAAGCAAATGCTACTTCTTCACGAAAGGGGCGTGGTCGTTACCATGGCTCACCACGGGGCCATTCTTATGGTCGTGGTCATGGCGGTCGCGGCCGTGGTCGTGGTCGCGGTAATGATCGTGGTAATACATGGATTAATCCTATTATTCAGAAGCACAATGGGAACAAGGCAAAGAATCAACAAGAGAAAACTACAAATGAAAATCTTTGCTATAGATGTGGGATTTCTGGGCATTGGTCCCGTACCTGTCGTACGGCACAACATCTGGTCAAATTATACCAGGCTTCTGTAAAAGCGAAGGGTAAAGAAGTTGAGACTAATTTTGTTGAGGCTGGAATCGCAGACAATACCCACATGGACGCTTCAGATTTTTTCCAGTCTATTGAAAATGAAGATAAAAATCTCCCTGAGCTGCCCCTACAGTTTGGTGACATTATTGAGGATTTTGACATGCTTGTTGATTAGATTTGTCTCATATGTCATTAGTATGTTCTATTATTCAGTTACGTTTACTTTCATTGATAGGGTATTTCTTTTAATCTTGTAATGTTTTTATATTTTATGAATGAAGTGTTTCTTTTACTTATTATATATCTATCTCATGTATATAGAATGGATCAAGCCATTACAAATCTCAATAACAATGAACATTGTCTTGTTGATAGTGCAACTACGTATACAATTTTGAGAAACAAGAAATTTTTCTCAAGTTTGTTAATGACAAGAACAAATGTGAGTACTATTTCAGGAGTTAGCAATCTTATTGAAGGCTCCGGAAGAGCTACAATCTTGTTACCTGAAGGAACAAGATTACATATCAATGATGCCTTATATTCGAGTAAATCACAAAGGAACTTATTGAGTTTCAAGGATATTCGACAAAATGGTTTTCATATTGAAACCATGAATGAAAATGGTATCGAATATCTGTACCTTACAACATATAAAACTGGCCAGAAGCAAGTTTTAGAAAGAATGAGAACATATACTTCTGGTTTATATGGCACATTGATAAGCACCGTTGAAACACATAGTATCACTAACCCGAAGTTAGTTGATCAAAGTATTTTTACTTTGTGGCATGATAGACTTGGCCACGCAGGTAAAACAATGATGTATAGGATCATTGAAAATTCACATGGACACCCACTAAAGGACCTTAAGTTCCTTGTTAAAAGTGATTTTATATGTTCGGCTTGTTCTCTTGGAAAATTAATTACAAAGCCATCTATGACAAAAGTGAATGTAGAATCTCCTATGTTTTTTGAACGAATTCAAGGAGACATATGCGGGCCAATAACACCGTCATGTGGGCCATTTAAATACTTTATGGTGTTGATTGACGCATCAACACGTTGGTCACATATAAGCTTGTTGTCAACACGAAATGTTGCTTTTGCAAGACTGTTAGCCCAAATTATTAAATTGAGAGCTCATTTTTCTGATTATCCTATTAAAAGGATAAGGTTAGATAATGCGGGAGAATTTACTTCTAAATCCTTCAATGATTATTGTCAATCAATTGTGATAGTTGTGGAGCATCCAGTTGCTCACGTACATACTCAAAACGGCCTGGCAGAGTCGTTAATTAAGCGGTTACAATTAATAGCTAGACCCTTATTGATAAGGTCAAAATTACCTTCATCGGCATGGGGGCATGCAATATTGCATGCAGCGGCTCTAATTCGTCTTAGACCTACCGCTTACCATAAATTTTCTCCATTACAATTGGTCTCCGGAAGAGAATCAAAAATATCTCATTTAAAGGTGTTTGGTTGTGCGGTGTATGTCCCAATACCCCCACCTCAACGAACTAAAATGGGGCCACAACGGAGAGTAGGAATTTACGTTGGTTTTTGAGTCTCCCTCAATTATTAAGTATCTTGAACCAATGACCGGTGATCAATTCACTGCTAGGTACTTGGATTGTCAATTTAATGAGACAGTATTCCCGGCATTAGAGGGAGTAGATAAGGAGATTAAAAGGAAAGATATTGCATGGAATGCAACATCTATGTCTTTTATGG